>NC_043004.1:24929307-24933663 GCF_006345805.1 Octopus sinensis
ATGCACATACAATTATTATTATTATTATTGAATGAGAGAGCAGTGCATGCCATCAAAGTGACACTGGGGTAAAATATACGAAGCCCAGTATACCCATCATGACTACCTGTCTGATAAGGGTACACCAGGCACATGCATCACAACTAAATGTGTACGATATGGTGATCTCATATCAAGATAAACTGCATAACTTTGCAGGTGGGGCCCAGTTAGAATTTTCTTCTGGTCGAGTAGCACATCCTGCTCAAAAGGTCCCTGAATAAGGTTTGTTTAAAGATATTGAACGAACCACCCATGTTTCCAAAGGTGAATTATCCAAACCTCTAGGAATTTCTTTCAACACAAGGCTATGATGCCCTCCCACTACTTCTGCTTGTGGTCAGAGATGCACATATCGTCAGTCACTAAAGGACATGGTCAACTGGTTATGGTCAAACAACTGACAAGCAAATCTGTGGTATTGAGCAGAATATTTGCTGTAGTCCATCTTTTATACCAAAACAAAACAATGTACATGATAACACTTCCAATCAGTTAAGATCAGAAGCCATGAGAGCCACTGTCTGGTACTTCATCAGAGCATTGGTATTTCATCAGGGCATTATCATTAAGGTAGCAAACTGCCAGAATCATTACCAAGCTGGACGAAATACATAGCAGTATTTCACCTATCGCTACGTTCTGAGTTCAAATTTCTCCGAGGTCGACGTTGCCTTCCATCCTTTCAAGGTTAATAAATTAAGTACCACTCAAGTACTGGGGTCAATGTGATTGACTTACCCCTCTCCCAGAATGTCAAGCCTTCTGCCTATAGTAGAAAGGATTATTATTATTATTATTATGGCCTAGTGGTTAGGGTGTTGCACTTATAATCTAGTGATTGTGATTTCAATTCCTAGACCTGGTGGTGCATTGTGTTCTTGGGCAAAACACTTCATCTTGCATGCAGCACGAACATTTGATCACTATAAACAAATCATTTGTACTGGTTGTTTGGCAAAAGATGAATGCTCATACATTGTCTTTGATGGGAGAGTTATTATTATTATTATTATTATCATTATTGTTAGTTTTTTCTCCTTTCAAATTTGCTTCTATTTCTTGCCTAGTGCCTTCCCAACAGCTAAGATAAAGAAACTGACTGTATTTATTGATAGGCCATTAAATTAAACACACTAGACGGCTCATTTATAAAATCAAATAAAGTTATGTATGGAAATAAAAAAAATTATTTACATGGGTGGTAATCATTCTCACAGTGACAATGCTCTCCTTAAGACATATGATCTACCAGTTAAAACAATCTTTTGCACTTCTTGCAGGGATGGTAAGCCAGGGATCATTCTCAAATAATTTTCACTTTCTTTTTGGATCATTCCAAGTGCTCCTATGATCACTGGTATTGTAAATGTCTTGAGATGTCACATTTTTTCAATTTCAATGAGCAAGTTTTTATATTTTCTGAGCTTGTCAAATTCTTTTGCTGAGATATTATGATCGCAAGGAATACTCATGTTGTTTTATAAACAAACTTTATTATTTTGGTCTTTTACAACAACAATATCTTGTTTAATAGCTTTGATGGTTCTGTCTGTATAATCTGGAAAGTCCCAAAGAATTGTTACATTTTCTTCCTCATTTAGTGTGCTGCTATTACTACTTGTCAAATGTTTTTATTTTATAATACTGACATATTAACCAGTGTAGATATTGGTAAACTCTATCATGTCTTGATTTATACTCTACTGGTGCTAAAACTTTACATTCAGAGATTAGGTGGCTCACTGTTTCAATCTCATCATTGCAGAATCACAACTTTTCAGTGGGAAAAATATCATTCTCTTCCATAAATGCTTGTTTTCTCCATGAGAATAGATGCTAAATTTTATAGGTGGTGGATAAATAGGTTTTGGGCCAATAGGTTTTTGAACTTTGGTCTCATTATTTTTTGGGAGTAGAAAAGAATACCACTTGCTAACTAATCAGGTGTTTCCTTAAGATCTCTCATAATCTCATTGAACAGCTGAACTAACTTTTTGTGTCTTCATGGGAGTGATGAGAGCCAGAAATCTGGCACCCTTACTTTATCAGGGGATTTCCATTTATGAGCCCTTGCTTGTTCTTGTAAATTTCAATAGGATCCTTCTGTGTATCTAATCCAATCTGCATTTTCATTGTATGTCTTTTTATCACTCTAAATCTTTTGCCAAAAGTTTTCAACTTCTTTCATTGGATGTAGGTGGGTTTTAGTGGTTATTTTCTCCATCTCTTTTTCTCTGTAGAATGTTTTGGCTATGGATGTGAACAGCTTATTTTGCTTGCAAAAATTGTTTCCTTTCTCAAATCTTTGTAATCTTTGGAGCTTTTGTTTGGATTTTTCATTTCAGTGTTTCTTTTGTTGATATCAGTTCTTCTCTTGGTAAGAATCTGTAATTTCTCTTCATCTTTCCTCCTTTTCTGAATCTTATATAATTTTCGCTGATCAGTTCATTTAATATTGATATTTTCCCTCTCATTAATTCAATCTCTTTTTCAATTCTACTTCTCTAGTTTGGATATCTTCCCATTTTGGTTTTCTTTGTTTTTTCAAAGGTACACAATTGGTTTTGATTGCTTTAGCAGATGTATAAATAATTTCATTTAACTCAGTAAGGACAGGTTTTAATTCTTGTATGATTTCTTTTGTTATATAGTTGCCAATTTTAGTTTTTTTTTGTTTGTTTGTTTGTTTGTATTTGAGAGTTTATGAAGTGGTTTTCAATCATTCATATTTGTATATCTTACAACTAACCACAAGCTCATACAGAATTTTCTACTTCATTTCCATCATAGGCTCTCTGTGTTCTTAAGCAAACATGTGATCTCCAAGTGCTGTTTCTGTACCATTTTCCCCGTCTATCTTTATCTGGGTCATTATTTCGAATGACCCAGATAAAGATTTATCTTATTTCTTCAGGCCTGTGTGTGATTTGGTCAGATGACAGTCTTTCAATAAAGACTTGTGACGATCTACTCTTTTCATCTGATTCTTCACTTCCTTCCTGTCTTGTATTTAGGTCATTTTCCACTGTGTGCTTGATCATGATTATTTCAGTATCTGTGAGTCTACTATTTCTAAAGATATCCCTCCAAACACTTGCTAACTTGTTTTCATCCAAATGGGATCTACTGTCTTGATTTCGTGTTGATGTAGCAATTGTTTAAATTGTCAGTAGAAACCTTCCCATACATATATGTATCAATAGTTCTTCATTTCGATAGATTTGTCGAGAATTAGATAACCACTTGAGCCACTTGAATTGCTACCACAAAGATAGCATTTATCAACATGAATTGAAAATATGGTGGAAGAGGTGTGTGTTGTTGTTGTTGTTGTTGCTGCTGTTGTGTTTGTTTAGTTTTAGCACACCCTTGATTGAATAGATCCTTGATGAAGGTTTTTGCAGCTACGATCAACTTGTCTTATATTTTAGACAACGTATCAAGGACTATATTATCTAATGTGTCTTTCTTTTTGTAAGGATCTGATTCAAGAGAGCTTTGACTTCTGTTTCTAGCAATTTGAGTAACCACATTGGCTCAAAATTAAGTAAATTTACATTTCCAGAAGAATCTTTCATTGTGAGGAGAAATGAAAATAATTGACGTTTTAATTCTTTCCCTGTAATATTGGACTCTCACTTTGTTTTGGTATACATAATCGTCCAGTAGTTAAATCAGCTGGACAACTTATTCATTGAATTATGTGAAGTGGCTCAGTATTCCACAGTGCCAGTGCCATGTAAAATACACTTGTGCTGGTGTCATGTAAAAGGGACCTAGCATTTAGAGAGTTCCCTGGTGGTGTCCAGAGTACTGGTAGGAAGGAAATGGGAAATGTAGAGTAAATCAGAGCGTGATGGTTTCTGCTCCTCTACCTCTTTCATTGACTGTGATATTTTGCTGTGTTTGTTGATACATGAAACTGTGTTGATAGTCCATGTGTGATATCATGATGCTATGTGCTGTATTATGTCTGGAATAAGAAATAACAAGATAACAAATGAGACAAAACATATCATCCTTCACTGCTATCAGACAGAGATTTTTTTTTAAGACATTTGTACAACTTCTGGGTATCATTCTATTATTTTGCTCTTCAAGTAAGCATGGAAACACTCATCATTTACATATCCTCATAAGAATCATTCCAGTGCTGTCTTAGATGTCTCAACCAAGAATTCTTTTATTATTATTACATTAGTTGTACCAGTAACGAAGCTGCCACTAAGTAAAATGAAGGCTTGAACTTCATAGTCTGAATTTACTATCACAGTTATGATCGAGTACTGATAAAACACACGCACACACGCTCTA
>NC_043004.1:24933763-24951263 GCF_006345805.1 Octopus sinensis
TGTATCATTTATCTATCTCTTTATGTGTGTGTGTGTGTGTGTATATATACACACACACATATGTATACACCATTAAGCATGAAAATTGTTAGAAAGATGTTTATTATCAATGAAAATTGCTGCTATTTAAGATTAAGAATTGAGATTATTCAAACAGAATATATTTTTTATTGTTTTGATTCCTCTTTGTGAAATTGTTTTTGTGTGTACAGACAGGGTAGGATGCATGAAAATGTGCTGTTATCTAAACTCATCTAACTCAGTTATGACAATTATGTCAAGGAAAACATAATTCTAAGTAGAGACAAATGTGCTGCTATGAACATTTTCTTTTGAATGTATGACATGTGTTAAGAGAAGACAGGATAAGATAAGATGTGTTAAGACAACAAAGACTTGAGGTGGGGGTTGACAGATTTGCCATGTGGTTAAGAAGTTGCTTCATAATCATGTGGTTTCAGGTTCAATACCACCACATGGCACCTTTTGTATGCGTCTTTTACTATTACCTTGAGTCAAAAGCCTTGTGAAGTC
This sequence comes from Octopus sinensis, assembly GCF_006345805.1. Lineage (NCBI taxonomy): Eukaryota > Metazoa > Mollusca > Cephalopoda > Octopoda > Octopodidae > Octopus > Octopus sinensis. Next base: position 24,934,298 of record NC_043004.1, read on the forward strand.
ATGTAGAGTGATACTTGTGTGGAAATCTGTTGGAAAGATCACTATAGTTCTTCATAGTACATTAGATTCTTCACCTGTTTCAGCAGCACCACCTAGTCTTTCGAGTTTTTTAGGGAGCTTCAGTTTGTTGCAAGAATTTGGAGCAAGTCTCCAGTCTGGGGGTAATTTATGGGTTTTTTCTGTTCCCTTTCTTGTCCCAGCGGCTCTTCAACAGGTCATGGGCACAGTCCTTTTTTTTTTTTCTTTCTATTGAACTCTGCCATTAACATCCTCTACCTCAACATTAATCTGTGGGAGATGGTTGAAAAAACAGATTGAAGGGATAGAAAGTCTTGGGACCGCTTTATACAAGACTTAAGTTAGTCTCACATTTGATCTGTTGAATGAAAGAAATGAATAGAAATATTTTGGTTTAAGACCAGCTAATGTGGGGGAGGGGTAAGTCATTTACATTGATCCCCCTCCCCCATTATTCAACTGGTACTTATTTTATTGACCCTGAATGGATGAAAGGTAAAGTCAACCTCGGCAGAATTTGAACTCAGAACATAAAGACTAATGAAATGCCGCTAAGCATTTTGCACGGCGTGATGGCAATTCTGCCAGCTTGCTGCCTTAATATATTGACATACATTTGCCAGAATCAGAAATAGTATGTTAAATCAATAATGAAGGTGATGTCATGAATAAAGTCTTCGTTATTATTGTCACCACAAAAAGGCGGTGAGCTGGCAGAAACATTAGCACGCTGGGCGAAATGCTTAGTAGTATTTTGCCTGTTTTACGTTCTGAGTTCAAATTCTGCCGAGGTCAACTTTACCTTTCATCCTTTTTGGGGTTGATAAATTAAGTACCAGTTGTGTACTGGGGTCGATCTAATTGACTGGACCCCTCCCCAAAATTTCAGGCCTTGTGCCTAGAGTAGAAAAAATTATTGTCACACAAACATCACTGCTGTTGCTACTGTTGCTGCTTCTGTCACAATTAGCAGCAACAACAACAATACCACCATTGCTGCCACCATCACCATCTCCCTCACCAACACCATCACTACCACCACCACCACCCAACATTACCATAACCATCATCAATTGTTTCCACCGGCACCCTGTAATATAATATTTTGTCCTATTGACCTAATGAGAATGGAAGGTAGTAGTTGGGATTTTTCTTTTATTCGTTTAGTCCTTTGATTGCAGCCATGCTGGAGCACCTTAAAGGGTTTTAGGTCGAGCAAATAGACCCCAGGACTTATTGTTTATAAGCCTAGTACTTATTCTATTAGCTTCTTTTGCCGAACTGCTAAGTTACAGAGACATAAATATACCAGCACTGATTGTCAAGTAGTGGAGGAGGGACTAACACAGACACAAAGACCCACACACAGATACATATATATTATATATATATATATATATATATATATATATATATGATAGATTGCCGTCAATTCATTCTCTCTTACCTGTTTGTGTTTGCCTTTCAAATGCTGTGTTTTTACTGAGTAGAAGAAATGGCTATAATCTCTTTGACTGCTATTTCTAAATTCGGTGTGTGGTAAGGCAATTCGTTGCTAAACCCTTAATTGCTTAGTATTACTATATATATATATATATATATATATACGTGTATATCTATCTATCTGTCTATATATATATATATATATATATATATACGTGTATATCTATCTATCTGTCTATATATGTATATATATATATATATATATATATACACACACACACATGACAGGCTTCTTTCAGTTTCTGTCCACCAAATCCATCCACAAGACTTTGGTTGGCCTGGGGACATAGTAGAAGGGACTTGCTCAAGGTGCCATAAAGTGGGACTGAACCCAGAACCATATGGTTGGGAAGCAAGTTTCTTACCACACAGCCATGTCTGTTTCTTACCATACAGCCATACCTTTGAACGTGAAAGGTTGTAACAAAATACTGCTAAACATTTTGTTTGAAACTCTAATGATTCTGCTAATAAATTACCCAAGAATCACGACAACAATATATTTTCATTTTGCTACTCAGGCATGACTGTGTTGTTAAAATGTTCATTTTTCTTAACCATACAGTTTTGGGTTCAGTCCTACTGTATGACTCTTGGTCAAGTGTCTTCTACAATAGCCTTCTGAGTGAGTTCATTTCTATACTACATGAATATTTAATTAGCCATACTCAGAATTTAAGAAGAATAATGGAGCTACTCTTTCATGTTTTGGTTGCGATAATTAAAAGTGGATTCTAATTATGAAAGAAGATATAAAAATATTGCATCAAAGAATTGTTACTGACCATCATCAGAAAAATACCATATGTCAATCAGTCTGTTACTTTGATTTCAGTCAGTTACTTTCAACAATGTTAAAATGATCTTAAAACAGGCACGGGTGACCACTACATGGATTGTCTCTTTGTCTCTGGTACAAAATGATGAAGCCAACGCTCATCTTAGGTTAGGAAATGTTCAAGGAAACCAGTTGGATCTGCCTCAAACAATATCAGATGTAATCAACCTGGTGTGCTTTTGAGATCAGGTATCAGAAGACATGGCGCCCATTGATTAGGAATGTTCGTCATACCAAGTTCATCATGCATAATGTTCTCAACTCTCTCAGTGGATGTGCTAATAGCATTGGCTATTTGATTTATAGTCAATCGCCTGTCATCCATGCTATCTCCCTTCCGCTCCTAAATCCAGCTGGCCACTTTTGCACTGTTGATAAACCTGGAGCGTTATCCCTGATTTCAGTGAAAAGACATTGAAGTTTGCATTTATAATTATGTTCAGTCTGGCTCCCCATATTTACTATCAGATCAGTTATCCAGATAATCAGTTATCTTGACAAAATATTTCTCAGCTGTCTCATTTGGACAATTTGAGTCCAACTGTATGTATTTTTAAGAAGGTTTGATTGACCTGTTCATTGTACTCTTTACTTCTTATACTATTTTACTTGTTTCAGTCATTTGACTGCAACCCTGCTGGAGCACCACCTTTAGTTGAGCAAATCGACCCCAGGACTTATTCTTTGTAAGCCTAGTAATTATTCCATCGGTCTCTTTTGTTGACGTAAACACACCAGCATCGGTTGTGAAGCTATGTTGGGGGGAACAAACACAGACACACAAACATATACACACACACATACATATATATATACATATATACGACGGGCTTCTTTCAGTTTCCGTCTACCAGATCCACTCACAAGACTTTGGTTGGCCTAAGGCTATAGTAGAAGACACTTGCCGAAGGTGCCATGCAGTGGGACTGAACTCGGAACCATGTGGTTGGTAAGCAAGCTACTTACCACACAGCCACTCCTGTGCCTATATCACATGATTATCCTCACATATTGATTGTCACTACTGTGTCATTCACTTCATGATTTCTCTCTAGTTATTTACTGGTTTATATATTGGGGGTACGAAAATGGGGTACTAATTGGGCAAGGCTATGTGAAACTCTATATAGATCTGGGTCATAATTAAAATCCTTAGATTGTCAGATCTGCATGTTGTCTCTTAAGGTTATTGTAGCAAAATTTTCTCAGAGCAAGACATTTCTCTTTCTTCAATCTTGTTCTTGGTCTCAAAATGAAGCAGTACCTTGTAAATGTTGTTATTGGGTTGTCCGGAAAGTTTGTGCTGGTTTTTAAAGGAAAGAAAAAGGTAATAAATAGTTGCCACTACATTTTTAATCAATCAAATATGAACCATTTTGTTGCACCATGCGTCTCTATCTTTCCTTAACTTGAAAATACCCTCTTCCCAGAATTGAGGTGGTTGGTGGTTTTCAGCAAAGAATCATCAGGTTTTCTTTTTTACGTCATCAAGGAATTGAAATTTTTACCATTAAGACTATTCTGCAGACCTGAATAAGTGGAAATCCAAAAGGAGCAATATTCTAGTGAATATGGAGGGGTGGTGGGTAACACTCTCAGCCGAAGTGCAGCAATTTTTGTCTGGTTCCCAAAGCATAAGTACTGAAAATGAACTTTCTTATCTTCCATTTTTAAAGGGTTACAGAATTAACAAGGTTATAGGAACATAAACCTTCTGCCACGAAAGATAGCTTAACCGACGTTTGTTCTAAATGGAGGTGTGTAGTCAAATCCTATTTTATGGACTCAACCATGTTCTAAAATAAGTCGAAAGGTAAGCTACTATAAATCGGCACAAACTTTCCGGACAACCCAATACATTGTCTCATATAATCCATGTTGTTGAAGTACTTGCTGTGGTCATTGTTGTTGTCATCATCATTATCATCATTGCTGTAGTTATCATTGCTATCATTGTTTTTGATGTCATCATTGTCCTTATAGTTGTCAGCATCATCAACATATTATCTCCTCCTCCTCCTCTGTATTTATAAGTCTGCAGCCTGTATTTGATTCCCAGCATGGGAATATTAATGTTTTGTCAGGTCTCCTTGGTGTAGTGGTATCTTGGTCATAATGCATATAGAAAGGCATGTGGTTTGATCCCTGTACATGATTCGGTTCACTTTTTAGCAACACGAAAGGGCATCCGGTTGCAGAACAGTCTCAGCAATATGTATTTCATTCGACCCATACTTGCATGAAAAACAAATGTAAAACAGTCAAGTTTTCCATATTAGTTTAGGTTGGATGAATTTGCAGTATACCATATGTTTATTTGCCTCCATTCTGTCATCCCACCAGTTAGCCCAGCATCTTGTGATGCTAATGATGTCAGATTGAAATATCATATTGTGAGTCATCAGAAAATATGATCAGCTCATCAATGAGTCTAGCATGGAACAATAAAAGAAACCAACAATGATAATAACAAAGAAAGACAGATGTTAAATTATTAATGGTGATAATGATGGTGGTATTAATTTGTGTCAGCAGTCAGCATGTTCATCTTTTGGTAGGAAGTGTTGACAATTCTCATCAGGTTACAAAAGACTCTCTGCTTCTCCCTGATTTCTTCCTTCCAAGATATAAAAATTATTAACAAATTAGTAACAGATATATTGATGTGCTTGTTGGATCACACTAATGAAATAAAAGCAGAAAAGTTAGCATGTATCTCTCTCTTTTTACTCTTTTACTTGTTTCAGTCATTTGACTGTGGCCATGCTGGAGCACCACCTTTAGTCGAGCAAATTGACCCCAGAACTTATTCTTTGTAAGCCTAGTACATATTCTATCAGTCTCTTTTGCCGAACTGCTAAGTTACGAGGACGTAAACACACCAGCATCGGTTGTCAAGCGATGTTGGGGGAGGAGGGGACAAACACAGACACACAAACACATACACACACACACATTATATGTACATATATACGATGGGCTTCTTTCAGTTTCCATCTACCAAATCCACTCACTAGGCTTTGGTCAGCCCGAGGCTATAGTAGAATGCACTTGCCCAAGATGCCATGCAGGGGGACTGAACCCGGAACCATGTGGTTGGTAAGCAAGCTACTTACCACACAGCCACTCCTACTTTGTTGTATATAGTTTATGCTATGTATGTATGTATGTATCACTCACTGTGGTTCCCCTTCTCTTTCCTGTCCCCCTTTGTACTCTCATGAACTCCTTGCTCATGCACTTTGTCCAATTCTCTACTGCTTTATTTACATTCATTTCCTTGAACCTAAACAGTATTGTTGTATCAGCCACATGAGATCTTCAGGATATTATTCAAGCAGCACTGATAGAATTGCTCAAAATGTTGGATATGCTTGCAGTAGGTTGTCCGGGTTTTGTATCTTTACAACAATGCTGTTAAGTCATATGCTTGACAGGCATCGTCTTTCGTTGCTGCTTTGATGTCTGATTGCAACCAGAGCCTTGATTCAAGCTTTCCAAGTGCTCCTCAAGCCTCAGAAATTCTATAACTGATTTCCTTATCAAGTGTGTTAATTTCCAGACGATGTGCTGCCAAAGTAGACAAAGGTATCTACAACTTCTAACTTTTTACCCTTGATGTACATCGGTGATGGGATATATAGCTTATCTGATGCTAGTTGTAGCATTGACTATGGTCTTCCTAAAACTGATTTGCAGTCCAAATTCATCATACGCTCACCACTGATATATATATATGACCTTTAAATTGTACGTCTTATGATTTTTTTTCCATAATTAATTTTGGGGTTAAGTAATGATTTTGTTAACAATGTTTTTTTTTTCTTTTCTGCAGGAAAGAAGAATCTCATGTACAGACATGCTACGAAACATCTCCAGTTTCTCGTAAACGCTACAACAATGATGGTGTACCTGTGGTTTTTGACTGTGGTACAGGCACTTGTAAAATTGGCTTCTCTGGTGAAGATTTACCCAGGGATGTTTTCCCAACATGCACAGCAGAACTTCAGCAACAGGTAAGTTTCTTATTGAATGAGATTTTAGTTTTACTTGTTGGGTCTGGACCAGGAGTTCTCAACTGGGGTCCATATAAGATTTTTGGGGATCTTCATAAACAAAATAGTAAACAGGGGATCCACAAGTAATATTTTAAGGGTCCATGAAAAATTCTGATTCAGATGCATTTCTAGTAAGAAACAGTTAGGTTTCTTTCTAACATTTTACATAGTGCAACATACACAAATTAATGTGTGAAAATCAAAATAGGAATTTTGAAAAGGGTTTCTATAAAACTAATTTTTTAATTTAAAATGACTATGGGTGTCCACCAGAATAGAATAGTAATCAAAGTGGCTATACGTAAAAAATGGTTGACAACCATCAGTCTAGATGAAAGAGCAGTGCCCATCACTTTCATAAGCCCACCTATACTGGTGAGACTGATGCCATTAATGTGTCTCTGAAACTTTTGTAAGTCAGTACCTACAGGAGACATTTTCTTTATGAGATAGTGTGGAATTCCATAAGATCAAACATTCTAGGAAGGAAGGACTGGGTATAGAGATTAGTGTGGGGGTTAATCTTAACAAGGTGCATGGCTCAGTGGTTAGAGCGTTGGGCTCACATTCATAAGGTAGTGAGTTCGATTCTTGGACTGTGCTGTGTGTTGAGTTCTTCAACAAGGTACTTTATTTCACATTGGTCCAGTTCACTCAGCTATAGAAATGAGTTGTAATATCACCGGTGTCAAGCTGTATTGGCCTTTGCCTTTTCCTTGGATAACATCGGTGGTGAGGAGTGGGAAGGCTGGTATGCATGGATAACTGCTGATCTTCCCTGAACAACCTTACCCAGACTTGTTCCTAGGAGGGTAACTTTCTAGGTGCAATCTCATGGTCATTCATGGCCGAAGGGGGTCCTCTTAATCTCAACAAAGGTGATGAGAAGATGGAAGAAGAGTGAAATGAGATTACTTGAGAAGTATTAAAATACTTGATAACTTTTCTGGGATTTTATCCCTTGTACTAGTATGTATAAACTTATAGTCAGGAGTGATTCTATTTAGAAATATTAATTTTCTATATTTAATGGTAGCTGTTCATCTGGGAAGTGGAAGTAAAATTTGTTACTTACTGCTTTTACTTAATGCAGTCATCATTATCATCATCGTTTTAACATCTCTTCTTCCATGCTTGAATGGGTTGGATGGATTTTATTGAGGCAGCTTTTCTACAGCTGGATGCCTTTTCTGTTGCCAACCCTCACCTATTTCCAAGCAGGCAAGTATTTCCCAATGGCCAAACATATTCTTGCAGAATATTGAAAGTGAGTGACACTGCTTGTATAGCAGTGACAATCATTTTATATCTATCATATGATGTCAGCCCCCCCCTACCTATTTACATGTGTATGTACATACTTGTATATCTTTTATTGTTTACTTGTTTCAGTCATTAGGCTGTGGCCATGCTGGAGCTCTGCCTTGAAGGGTTTAGCCAAACAAATTGACCTCAGTACTTTTTTGTTTTTGCTAAGCCTAGTACTTATTCTACTAGTATCTTTTTGCCAAACAGTTAAGTTATGGGGATGTAAATGAACCAGCACTGGTTGTCAAGCAGTGAGGTGGGGGATAAACACAAGCACGAAGAGGACATGTTGAAGGCACCCGTGCCAGTGATTTGTTAAAGACACCTAGTACACTCTGTGGAGTGGTTGGCATTAGGAAGGGTATCCAACTGTAGACTGGAGCCTGCTGTAGCTCTCCAGCTTACCAAGTCTCGTCAAACCGTCTAACCCATGTCAGCATGGAAAACAGATGCTAAACGATGATAATGATGATACACACACACACACACACATGCCCACATGTGTGCGTCACACACACACACACACACACACATGCATGACAGGCTTCTTTTAGTTTCCTTCCAGTAAATCCACTCACAAGGCTTTGGTCAGCCTGGGGCTATAGTGGAAGACATGTGAACAAGGTACCACTGCGTGACACCTTGAACCCAGAAGCATGTAGTTAAGAAGCAGTATCCTACTTTAGCATGCAATCTACTGCAGTAAAGACCCAAGGACCATCAATTCTATGTCCAAACTTCCTGTTATTTTGTACATCTACATAATTTTCTTGAGCAAGTGGAGCAGTGTTGCCATTTAGCAGTCTTCTACAATTGTATTTCTGTTGACCAGCAAATCTTGCCTCATCAATTTCAAAGGCGTTGTTGTTTTTTTCCAACCATCTTACCCTGTTGACAATGAGAAACGATGGCTCTACACACCGCTCTGCACATATCATACCAGTCATTTACTGTACTGGAACACTTTCCTGTTAGAGTCACTGCTTTATTCATGGATATCTCCATTAAAAAAAAGTACACCAGCTCTAAAATCTCACACAAGCTCAAATTGCAGTGCAACTTGTTGATGTCCATATAAGGTAAAAAAAACCAGTTACCTTTCCGAATAGAACACGAAGTTTGACACCCTTTTCGAGGAAAACGAGATATAAGCTGGTATTCTCCATTTCTGTCACATTTTTGTTTTTCTTACCTGACGCTACCACATCAATGACAAGAGTCTGCTTCTTGTGATGTATCCAGAAGATTGCTTTCTTGTAAAAACACAACTGCTGTTTCCTCTGTAAAAATTATGTGTCTATAGAAATCCTTTAACAGCATTGTAATGGCTAAAATTAACTCAAGTTAAAAGGGTAAGAAAAGGTAGACCTCATGCTAAAAGTAATTTCAGTGTAGACAGGATACTGCGGTAGACCGCATGCTAAAGTAGGATACTGTGGTAGACCGCACACTAAAGTAGCACTCAAACGTCTTACTTCATTATCACGTCTGTGCCTACAGCTGCCATGCCTGTGCTTGATTTCAAATGTAATGTGATCCTCATGTTTTGTAAATTAAAGTTAACAATAAATTTAATCCACCTTTTGTTTCTTTTTTTTACGCTAAACATAACATTACTCTTAATTTTTACCCTGTTATCTTCTGTTAAATTTCTCACATTATAAATAAATGCAATATGTACTCAGTACTTAAGGAGGTATAATAGACAAGCTGTAGTGAAGGTTTTACATACATGACAACAGCTAATTGCTGAATGCCTAACCTCACATCCTTTTGTTTTCATGCTTAGATAATAAAAATAGATTAACCAAGAACTTCATATAGAAGATGTCTTGAACTCATTTAACTCACATCTGCTGGCAGACTTCATAATTTGCTATTGAATATAACTACCTGGGGTGAAAAGTCTGTTAATTATTACCTCCTATGTATGTATGTAGGTGTGTGTGTGTGTGTGTGTGTGTATGAATATTTGTATGTATAGATATATGTGTATATATGTATCGCACACACATACACATGCACATATACAATTGTATATATGTATGTATGTATTGTAATTTCATATACTTAGTTTGAAAAGCTTTTGCTCTTCACATCTACTTGGACATTGGGAGTCAAGGGTGGAGAGTGCTCAGTAAAGTAGTCAGTGCTATGTGAAGGGATTATAAGCAAACCTTTGAGAGATCACTTATATGGCAGCGGGTTGGGGTTCAAGTGTGTGCTGAAGTCAAAAGATGGACTCCAAACCTCTCCACAGCAAGGCAAGGACTGCTTGCTGTGTGTGTGTGTGATTTCTAAGATCACATCCTTCATGAGGTAACCCTGTTTCTAATTGAGCACAGAAAATCTGAGGGAGTGAATCCTGATCACAAGTCCTGCACATTGGTAGTCTAGTGTGTATTGTAATGTCATTTTGAAAGTCAAAGGTGGTAGCGACAGTAGCTCAGCATCACACTTCATGACCAAGTAGCCTGTTAAGGACAACACTGCTTACTCGCAATGTGAGGGAACTAGAAAATGTGCTCTAAACAAATGCTTACATCATTTCAAACTGATCAGCATGCCACAGCTGATGGTTGTTTGTTTTTAATGGTAAAAAGATAAAGAGAAGAAAAGCAGCAATAACTAAAAAAAAAAAAAAAAGTGCAAAAACATTGCTAGCATGTATCTGAAGTTTGGTTGTCAGTATTTTGCACCTTGACTCAGGAAGTGAAAATCAGCTGGAAAGAAGGACTGCTCTTTTAGCAGAGGAATTAAGGAGATATGATATTGATATTACAGCACTTTCTGAAACATTTCTTGCTAACAAAGGGTAGATCACCAAAGTAAATACATTCTTTTGGGAACAGAAAACAGAAAAAGCAAACTGAGAGAATGGTGTAGGATTTGCTATAAAGACCAAGTTAGTTGAGAAACTTCAGGAACTGCCTTTTGGCACATCAGATAGAATAATAAGCCTTCAATTACCATTGGATAAAAGCAGATACAACTCTATGATCAGTGTATATGTTACCAGTGACACGTTCAGAGGAGGATACAATACTGTTCTATATTGACCTGAGAAAGTTGTTACTTGGTACTTACAAGAATTACAGGATATATCTAATGGAAGACTTTAATGTTTGGTAGGAGTTGAGCATGATATTTGGTGCTACCTGGAGAAACATGGTCTTGGTAAAACACTGCAATAAACTGCATCTCTTGCAGTTATACAATAACTATAACTTGGCAATGCTTTCTTTAATTAAAAAAGCAAGTGCAGAGAGACGTGGATGCACCCACATTTGAAGCACTGCCATATGGTTGATTTTATTACATTAGAAAGTGTGGTCTATGGGATATGAAAACTAAGAGTCATGAGAGGTGCAAAGTGTTGGATAGTCATTGATTAGTCAGAGCCAAGTTTAGGTTTTAGATACACCCTAAGTTTCAGCAGAAAAGTAGTTACACAATGCTTCATATGGGCAAATTCTAGTCAAAAGAAACTCAAAATTTGTTGATATTAGCCAGTAGAAGATACACAATTAAAAATGGTGACGTCTTTTATGTTTCTGATAAGTGTACTGTCAGATGATGCAAGTTTGGAGAAGGAGATCTTCTACAGAATGAAGAAAACTTTGGTAGCTCTTGGAAATCTGAAAAGCCGGCTATGCTTTTAGGTTAAATACTTGGGATCAGATTAAATACAAAGATATCCATTTGCAAGACTAGTGTACTCTTGGGTTTATTGTATGACTCTGAAACTTGGATGATCTACAAACACCAAGTCAAGATGCTCAAATAGCTTCACCAACACTGTTTAAAATATATACTCAACGTGAAGTGGATCAGACATACTCTAGATTCCAAAGTTCAAGAAAAAGTTGAGATGACTGTCGTTGAAGCCATCATCGTTTGGAGTGTTTTAAGGTGGAGTGGACATTTTTTTGAATGAGTAATACTTGAATTCCAAAGCAACTGTTTTATGGGGAAAAAAAGAAAGCAGAAAGCCTCAAAACTCAAACATGGTACAAAGATCTTCTTAAGATGAACTTGAAGAAATGTGCTATTTCTATTGAGAAGTGGGAAGAAAAAGCTGCTGACAGAGTAAAGTGGAGAAAAGCAATCTTTGATGAGATAGCATTATTTGAGAGGGAAAGAATTCAGCATGCTCCGTACAAAAGAGCAATTCAGAAGGGAAAGCAAGTCAAAGGAAAAGGCAGTGTGATACAAAGCAGGTGCAGTATCTCCAGCAACTTGGTCTGAAGTGCAACATGTATGGTAAACTGGGGAAGTTGAAAGCTGGTATGAAGAGTCCTCTACAAAGTCATGCAAGGAAAGGGCCTCAAGAAGAAATTCCAAGATGTCATACTCTAGAATGAGTTGACAACTAATATTAGATGTATGCATATATTTAATAATTTCATTTGGGCATTAACTCTGGAGTTTGCCCTGTTAAGTTCCTCTACTGGTATTGACTATCAGACGTGTGTGTGTGAATGAATTTATGTATATATGTGTGTATATGTATATATGTGTGTGGGAATAAATATACACATATATAAATGTAATATATATATATATAATGTGTGTGTGTGAATGTATATATATATATATCTATATATATAAAACTGTAGTTGTGTGAGTGTCTGTCCCCTATGATTTAGATTCCTAACTACTCCCACATTTTGCGGTGCAGTTTAACCAAATTCGGGTATCTTATAGTCGTGATTCATATCGAGCCCGTCTGAGTATTAGCGCGCATCTACGATGAGTCTACGATTTAAAAAATAATTTAACATCATTTTTTATTCCATTTTAATGCATAATTTTTCGTGTGTCGATGGCGGCGGAGTTGGCGTCCATGGTCACACCTGCACCTGTTTGCTTCTCCCCCTTCTTCCCTCTCTCGTGAAGCTGTGGGGAAGGGAGTGTAAGGAAATCAATGTCGTAAAGCGTTGTCAAGGAGACCAGCGTTCTTTTAGAACAACGACTTCATGGCTTGAAGACACCAAAACAGAAATGGCTAAGAAAGCCCGAATTGGCATCTATAAGGGAAGTAACTCTCTAAAAATGCTTATATAGTTATTTCCCTTACAAACCCGAGCAACGCCGGGCGATACTGCTAGTATATATATATATATATATATATATATATGCACACACATATATGTAACAAAATAATTTACATCCCTCTATGTTCTGAATTTAAATTGTAATTTACCACCTAGGTTCAAAATATATACTAGTACTAGTTTTATTCCATCAATTATAGCTCTTCTATAAAGCTCAACTGTTATAAACTATAGCTGTCCTCCAGATTATGGAAGCATTGCATTTCTGAAAATCTTGCTGTAATATGGAATTCTATAACATGGAATCTATTTTCCCCTTGCCTTTCATGATAAATATCATAAAAGGTAACCCATTGCTCTCTAAAGCATTTTCACAAGTTTATCCTAAATGTTCATGGTTGTTTTCAGATTTTTAGTTAGCCTTTGTTTCATACATTCTGAATAATATAAAGCTTTCCATTCATAAGTCTCAAGATACTCTGATGGTTGGAAAAAATTGGGAATGTGATATCAAATATGATGCATGGATAACCAAGGAAATATGTGCTGTGTATCACATGATGCACAGGACAGGCAAAGTGTTAATGAGAAAAATAAGTTTTGCAATAAGATATTCCATATAGCAAGATTGTCAGGAATGCAATGCTTTAATAATGCAGGAGGTAGCTGCATATGAAATGTAATCACTTAAGTTAACTGTTTCATCTCCTTCGTTGTGAAAATGGTTCTAATTATTTCTACATATATTCAGATCTTAATGCTGTTAATCCCCCTCTCTCTCTCTTTCGGAGAGGCACAAGCACCTACACGCACATATACACACACGGCAGTAACTTCCACCTACCGAATCCAATCACAAAGCTCCGGTCGGCTCGGGGCTATAGCGGAAGACACCTACCCAAAGTGCCACGCAGTGGGACTGAACCCGAAACCATATAGCTAGGAAGCAAGCTCTCTAACCACACAGCCATGCCCGTTAATGAGTTAACTATTTAGATGCACAGCTGATGTTGCAGGACCAATGCCTGTCTCAGAATTTTTCTAATATTTTTCTTTCAATTAGAAGAATCCACAAGGCTAGTGTTCATCTCTGTTGAGTTTAGGAGGTAAAGATTAAAAAAAAAAAAAGAAAAACAAACTAAAACCAGTTTCTTGATTATATGTATAGGTTATTGGTGTGCTTTCAAGAGCTTTGTCTGAATGAAGAATTGAATGCTATTCTGAATCCAACAAACTCCACTCCAATTCCATTGAAATCTTGCTGCCTATATCTGGATATTCCACAGACTTGTTGCTGTATATTCAACAGAACTGTTGTTGTTTATAGCTGAATATTGCCAGGGTCTGTTTTATTCTGCAGATCCATTGTTGCTTATTGCTAGATATTGCACAGTTCTGTTACTGCCCATGGCTGGCTATTGCACGGCTGTTACTGCCAATAGCTGAATATCACTCAGATCTGTTACTGTCTATGGCTGGATATCCTTCAGATCTGTTGCTACCTATAACTGGATATCCCTCAGATCTGTTGCTGCCTATTGCTGACTCTGGCTACAAATATTTTGATTTCATAAGTTTTGAATTAAAATCTTCCACCAAATCTTAGTCACAATTTATGTTCCTAACACTAGCTGAATGATAACTAAGTTATTTTACTAAATTATTTGTTATATTTAAAGTAATTGAAAGAAGCACAGAACATCTCAAATTAAATACAGTAACGAAAGGGTTAATTTCTTTTTATTTGGCACAAAGTTGATTTTAGTTTTGAAGGTGAATTGCAATCAACTATGATTGCAATTAACACCAATATATTACAGATACTAAGTTATTCAATTGCAAAAGGTGAAAGGCAAAAACTAATTCATAATTTAAAATTGTTTATTGTAGGTCATCCGCAACTGTAGAAGCATGTAAAGATGGCTCTGTACATTTGTGCCATTTATGTCTTTAACTCTTTAGCATTTAGATTACTCTGACCTGTATTATTTATTCACATTATTTTGAATTAATCATGCATTATCTCATAGCTTCGAAATTTTAACGATGTGATTATTTATTTTTAGAATGACATTGTAGAGTAGGTGTGACAGGCTAGATCTGGCCAGTGTGAATATAAAATTGATAGAATACTTAGACCTTGGATCCCCTCTTCAATCATGAATGACCATGGGTTTGCACCTAGAAAGTTACCCTCCGAGGCACAAGTATGGGCAAGGTTGTTTATGGATGACCAGCAGTCACCCATGCATACCAGCTTCCCCTCTCAGCGCCATCAATGTTATTCAAGGTAAAACCAAAGGCTGATACAGCTTGGCACCAGTGATGTCACACTCATTTCTACAGCTGAGTGGACTGGAGCAATGTGAAATAAAGTGACTTGCTCAAGAGCACAATACATAGCCTGGTCTGGGAATTGAACTCAATACCTCATGATTGTGATCCCAAAGCTCTAACTACTGAGCCATGTGGTAGCTGGTTTAAAGACTAAAGGCCATCAGAAATGGTAGTCTGTAGAACTTACAATTTTGCATTATTTAGTCCTGTACTTCTGGGTTGCAAGTTCAAATACCACTAATTTGAATTTTGTCTTCCATTTCTTCTGGGGCGATATGTCAGGGATTTATTCAATCAAGCATAAACTTTTTAAGAAATCCATGACCTTGTACTGCTGCAAGAAGTTAATAAAAGTACAAAATTGGTTTTCTGGAACCTTAGGTCCTGAATTTCTATCTTTTACTTGTTTCAGTCATTAGACAGCAGCCAAGCTGGAACACCACCTTGAAGCATTTTAATCAAACTAATCAACCCCAGTTGCTAAGTTATGGGGTTGTAAACACACCATATATATATATGCACACACATACATACACACAATGGCCTTCTTTCAGTTTCTGTGTACCATATCCGCTCACAGGGCTTTAGTCTACCCAAGGCTACAGTAGAAAACACTTGCCCAAGGTGCCATGCAGTGGGACTGAACCCAAAACTTTGTAGTTGGGAAGCAAACATCTTACTAAACAGCAACACCTGTACCTAACTTCTTACCACACAGCCATGCCTGTGCCTACTGATTTTTATGAACCAGGGGTAAATTTAAAAAAAATTTAATTTACTTTAATAATTAAATGAAATACAGTTATTTGTGTACATTGGTGAAAATTAGTGCAGAATATAAAAGGTTCTGGGCTATTTAATGTCCGGAAAGTTGGTGTTGTATCTGTATCCTATTTTATATTTTAAAATTTGTATAATCATAATTTTATGTTGTTCAAAATTTTGAATAATTCTAATTTTTTTCTTATTCTTCTTTTTGTATTTTCAAGTTGGGTACATTTTCCCGGAAAGGCCGTGAATCTCCACTTTTCCCATCAAGTGCCGAACATGTGGTATGTAGCAATCCAGTGCAGCGTGGCGTTATAACTAACTGGGATACGATGGAGTATGTCTGGCATCAGTGTTTTGAGCGACTGGGGGTTTCCTCAGATACCCAGCCAGTATTGCTTAGCGAGACTCCTTTCTTCGGACCTCAGAATCGTGAGAAATTAGCCGAGATTTTATTTGAAACATTTGATGTTCCAGCCTTATATTTACTATTACAGCCAGTGCTAGCTCTTTACGGATCTGGACATTGGTCAGGTATCGTTTTAGATGCTGGCGAGGGAACGACCCACATAGTCCCCGTCTTTGATGGTTATCCATGCAATGAAGCTATAGTCAGATTTCCTATGGCTGGCTGCGATCTCACTGAACAACTGGGGCGTGCTTTACAAGGAGAAGCCATTCCAGCACTACGTCAATCTCCAGAGAATTACAGAACAACTGTGCGGCACATAAAAGAAAAATATTGTTCAATAATGAAATATGAAGAGGCACGTAAAAATAGTATGCCACCGTCAGAAGACAAGGAATACACACTTCCATGTACAGATACAAGCATTGTGATTGGCCCCGAAAGACTTAAAGTTCCAGAATATCTTTTCCAACCAGAGCGCTGTGGTTTTACTTGTCCGAGTTTACAACAGAGTATCGCAAAATCAATTTTACGGTGTCATACTTCATTACAGGATAGTATGGCATCCAATATAGTTTTAGCAGGGGGAACAACTCTACTACCGGGCATGTGTGATCGCCTACATAAAGAGTTATCTGCCTTGTCAATAACAAACATCAACATTACAGCT
>NC_043004.1:24953763-24958763 GCF_006345805.1 Octopus sinensis
TATATATTGTATATATATATATGTATGTATATAATATATATGTTATAATATATGTATATATATATGTATATATATTATGTATGTATATATTATATGTATATATATATGTATATATATATAGGTATATATATGTATGTATATATATATATATATGTAGTATATATATATATGTATATATATATAATGTATAATATATGTATGTATATGTATGTATATGTATGTATATGTATGTATATATGTATGTATATATGTATGTATATGTATGTATATATGTATATTATATATATATATATGTATATACATGTATATATATGTATGTATATATGTATGTATATATGTATATATATGTATATATGTATATGTATGTATGTATATATATATATGTATATTATATATGTATGTATATATATATATGTATATGTATATATTATGTATGTATATATGTATATGTATGTATATATGTATATGTATGTATATATGTATATGTATATATGTATGTATATATATATTATGTATATGTATATATGTATATTATATGTATATGTATGTATATATGTATATGTATATATGTATATATATATATATATGTATATATATATATATATGTATATATATATATATATATGTATATATATATATGTATATATGTGTATATATATATATATGTATATATATGTATATATTATATATATGTATATATATATATATATATGTATATATGTATAATATATATATGTATATGTATATATATATATGTAGTATATATATATGATATATATATATATATATATACATTACTTATTAAATATGTGCATGGATATGTGTGTGTGTGTATATGTATATATATATCATAAAGATAAAGCTAAATATCGACATTTTGAATGCATTTAGTATGTGTTTTTACATGAAACCCTCACCAGTCAAAAATGTTTGAAGTATAAATGTTAAAGCAAAACTTACCTACATACACACACACACACACGCAGGTGTGTGTGTGTGTGTGTGTGTATAGCAGTTGTCTGGATGGTCTTTGGAGAACCACCTACAAGCAGAGAGGAAAAAGGAAGGTAGATTGACAAAATACTGAAGTTAGAGAGGGGAAAATGAGACAGATAGTGAGAGGGTTGGTATATAAGGAACTGAGAAAAGGCAGAGATAGATGAGTGGGATAGGAGGGATGATAATAAGTAAATAAGTAGATAAATAAATGAATAAATGCATAAATAAAGAGACAATATATCTGAGTGGCAAAGGATGGATGTAAAGGAAGCTGGGTGATAAAGAGAAAAGACAAATAACTTTCTAGATTTGTTGTCCCTTTATTCATGCATTTGTCTGTTTATTTACTGGATGACCTACTGCCTACTCCTCTCTTATATCTTTGACTTGTCTCTGTTTACCTTCTCTCTCCTCTTTTCTGTGTTCCCTTTCTAACTCCACTATTTCTTTTCCATCTTTTCTCTCCCTCTCTCCCTCTGCTTGTAGGCAGGTTTCCAGAGACCATCCACACAAATACTATTTTGAAACCTAATCATTGTTCTGATATTTATATTTTGAAATGTTTTGACTGAGGAGGATAATTACTCAAAACACATGTATTAAATGCATTGCAAATATCAACATTTGGTTTTGTCTTTATTACATATTATATGACTCTTTTCCCTAACAATCTAGCTTGTTGTTGCTTTGGTAACACAGTTAATACAGCAATTTAGGTGTGGAATATTTCATCAGACCTTAATCAAAAAATTCTAATAAGGTGTATTGCTTCAAATCATACCCTTTAATATATATAATTAAATATATAAAATCAATTATGTGTGTGTGTATAGATACATGTATACATATATATGCATGTATGAATGCACAGACACACACACACACATACGATTACTATGTGTGCAGGATATATCCCACAGGATGAACTGGGACTTTTGTCAGTGATGTAACCTGGAGTCATCAGATGTTTCATGTCTCAACATCAGACACCCTCACCCAGGTGGCTAAGCCAATGTTGATCAGTCCCTGACTTGTTCTAGCAGGTAAAATCTATGGATCATCCTCCTAATCCAGTGGCTTCCTCTGCAGGCTGAACAGTCCTCTTCTTTGTCAATCCTACCAAGTTAGTCAAGTCACTTTGCAGAGTATACATTTTGCAAAACTTCTATGGCCATTGAAAAATTTGTAATTAAATCTTTTTACAAAATTGTAATATAAAAGCTTCTAATTTCACCGACAAAAGTCATCGAGCCTATTGTGTAGTGGTATCACAGTTGTCCAGTGTACAGCAAACATGTAGTTTAATTCCTGTTGGTGACCATGCTCACATTTTTTTTTTCCATTTAAAGGGTTTGTATTATAACCTATTATTTGTTCTTATCATTTGCTATATTTGCATTTATGCAACTTCGTATGAGGGTTCCTTTTCAAATTTCTCAATGCCTCAAAAAACATGATCCGAAGTAAACTTTGTTTGTTTATTTGTATGTATATATGCATGCATGTATGTATGTATAATGGGCACTCCATTGGAACGGTCTGCTTGTGAAATTAATGTGCAAGTGACTGAGCACTCCCAAGACATGTGTACCCTTAACGCAGTTCTCGGGGAGATTCTGTGTGACACAGAATGTAACAAGGCTGGCCCTTTGAATTCCGGTACTACTCATTTTTGCCTGCTGAGTGGACTGAAGCAACATGAAATAAAGGGCCTTGCTCAAGGACACAATGCGATACCAGGTATTGAACTCGTGTCCTTACGATCGAGAGCTGAATATTTTGACCACTAAGCCACATGCCTTCACAATGACAATTATAGTTTTCCTTTTTGGTGATACACTGTTAAACCGTTGCCCAATTCAATTATATATATTACATCATATGTAAACAAACACAAGTTTGTTTTTGAAGCACTGAAATGTATTGTGGCACAATTAGAGAGATATATTTTTCAGCACATAAATACTGATAGAACAGTGTAAATAGGATAAAATCCTTACAGAGCAGCAAAATCTGTCTGTAACCAGCCATGGCTGGTTGCTGACAGGTTTTTCTACTCTGTAAGGATTTTATCCTATATATGCTGCTCTATTAGTTTTTACACATTGAAAAATATATCTTTCTAATTGTGATTATATATATATATATATATATATATATATACATACATACATACATGCATGCATGCATATATGTGTATATATATATTTATGTATAGATATATATCTGTATATGTATTAGTACATGTGTGTGTGTGTTGCTTATATATACATGTATATGTATGTACATATGCATGTGAACACACACACACATATATATATATATGTATATAAATATATGCATATATGTATGTGTGTGTGTATATATGTATAGATATATATCTGTATATGCATTAGTGCACGTGTGTGTGTATGTGTGTATATATATGTGTGTGTGAGTGTGTATATATATGTATAGATATATATCTATATATGTATTAGTGCATGTGTTTGTTGTGTATATATACATGTATATGTATGTACATATGCATGTGAATATACATACATAGGAAAAGAAGTTATTTTATTCCACATGGTTAGAAATATTGAAAAAAAAAAAATAAAGAAGCTGAAAATTCACTGGCAGTCGTTTGGGTTTTTTCAAAGGCCTAACTGGTTTCACAGATGTTTCTGATTTTCAAAAGTTAAGTGAGAAAAAAGACTAAGGGCTATGCCCCACACCTTTCTATCTCTCTTAACTGTTGGAAATCAGAAAAATCTGTAAAACTGGTTCAGCCTTTAAAAATAAACCATCTGAATGACTCCCAGTGCATTTTCAATTTCTTATATGTGTGTATATATATATACAATTAAAATCTAAATTTTGCTGAACTTTTATATATATATATATATATATATATATATATATATACTGAACTTTTATATATATATATATATATATATATACAATTAAAATCTAAATTTTGCTGAACTTTTATATATATATATATATATATACAGAGTGAGAGAGGGGGGAAAGTTGGCCATATCCATGACCTTCTACACACTTTTAGGACTGGTGGTAAGTTGCGAGGGAAGTAGATAGCTTCAAGCCAGAGACTTATCCTTACTGCTTGCCCCAGAATGGTAACCTTTGAAGGGCATCCACAGTGTTGAAGTAATGACTGTAGGCCATGGCAGAATTCAAACTTATAATGCCACATGTACTGCAATGTACCTAGTCTGATGGTCTTATACTTCCAGTAATCCACCCCACTAGATTCGTACTTTTATTTTTATTGCAAGTAAGAGGATGAATGACAAAGTTGACTTTGGTTAGACTTGAAATCAGAGTGCAGAGAATCAGAACAAATACCACAAGGTATTCTATCCAATGCCTCAATGACTGTTTAATTTATATACATACATACATGTATGTATGTATGTATGTATGTATGGGTGCAGGTGTAGCTGTGTGGTAAGAAGCTTGCTTCCCAACCACATGGTTCTGGGTTCAGTCCCACTATGTGGCACCTTGGGCAAGCGTCTTCTACTATAGCCTCTGGCCAACCAAGGCCTTGTGAGTGGATCTGGTAGATGGAAACCGAAAGAAGCCTGTCGTATACACACACACACACACACACACACACACACACATATGTATATATCTGTGTGTGTGTGTCTTTGTGTCTGTATTTGTTTTCCCCATCACTGCTTGACGACCAGTGTCGGTATGTTTACATCCCTGTAACTTAGTGGTGTGGCAAAAGAGACCAAGAGAATAAGTACCGGGCTTAAAAATGAAGTCTTGCAGGGGTCAATTTGTTCGACTAAAACCTTTCAAGGCAGTGCTCCAGCGTGGCCACAGTCATATGACAGAAACAAGTAAATTGTTAATTCACATTGTAGTTTTCAAATGATGTCTAGGTGGGCAAGTCAACATTCAAATTGAACAGAACATCAATCCATCAGAGTGTTACCTTTTTATGGCTGAGTGGACTGGTGCAACATGCAATGAAGTTT
>NC_043004.1:24963763-25003763 GCF_006345805.1 Octopus sinensis
TATAAACTGAAACCCTAAACCAGCAATTTATAGTAATTTTCAATCTACACCACACAGAACAAAGCACTGAAAATGTCACAAAACTATCAGCTTTTTAAAGTTGTAATATATAGAAAAGTGAGTATTAAAACTGTCTTAAAACAAAGAGTGGTGCATGCATTACACTTTGTTGGAAAAGAATGAACGTAGACCAGTGTGATGCATTAAAAACATTTGAGTTTTCAAATTAACCTGTCATTTTTCATCTTGCTTTGAAAACAAACAGCACACTTGTGAATCATATACATCACACCTGTACTCTGCATATGGCATACTTATGGGCCATATCTTGGATATCTGGACTATATGCAGCACGTCTGTGGATCATATGTGGCATCTTTGCAGGCTAAATATGCCATGCCTATGGACCATATGTAGTTCACCTGTGGGAGATGTGTCACAGCTGTGTACCATGTGCCACAGCACAGTCATTGAAATCGGCTGCTTTATCTTGAAATTGTCTGTATTATCTACTTTTAAACTGCTGTTAAATAGACAAAACTTGTATTGTTGTTCAACCATCCATCCTCTCATCTATGATGACCCAAGGTTCAAACTCTGAACCTATGATTGTATTTACTTGGGTGTTCTTTGTTCTTCTTTTGCCAAAGAGTGCTTCCCTTGTCAGTACAATGAAATTTTTTCCCCAACAGGTGTCATCTGTTTACATTAGATGTTTCTGCTGCAAATAGCCGATGCTTCACTGCCTTTTATATTATGAAAAACATTGATCAGCTTGCAATCTGGTAATGTGATGTGACACATTAAAAAAATAAAATAGCATTGATTTCCTTGTCTGAAGCTGAGGTGGGGACTACTGTTTTCCTCTTCAGTATTGAAAAATACAAATGAACATCACTTTTTCTAAAATTATCACATGATTTAGTGTTAATTTCAAAAATCCTGTATACTTCTCTAGTTACTCTAAAATCTGGAACTTATAGTTAGACAATAATTTGCAGATGAAGCCTAATAAAGCAGAAACATATCTGGAGTTATTACTTTATTACTAAAGGTAAGACTCTTATGTATTATATTTCAATTCCATAGATAGTCTCCCTTGTCTTTTCTGAAAAGGTGTAATCAATAACACTTTTGTCCAGTATACAACAGTTAGTCAATACTATAATGACTGGTTCTCATTGAAGGAATAATTTTAGTTAATTAATATTTCTTATCTCACTACACTGATTATGATAGATTCAAGACCATTAATTAGTATGTGACGGCAAGTGAAGGCATGACTGTTGGCTGTGTGCTTAAGAAAATCACTTCCCAACCATGTGGTCTTGGGATCAATTTCACCTTGAGCTAGTATCTTTTACTACAACCTGGGGCTGACTAAAGCCTTGTGAGTAAATTTAGTTGAGGGAACCTGAAAGAAGCCTGTCATATATATATATACATACACAAACATACACATTAATATTTTATAAGCTTAAAGCTTATAAGTGATCACCGTACATTGAATAAGGTAAATAGTCCAGGCTAAAGAAAGTCTTCACACATGTAAGGTGTTGTTATCTGTTTGGTGGGATATGAACGGTTTAGTCGACTTTGAACTTTTAAACTCAAATCAAGTGATAACAAATATCTACTGCAAGCAGCTTGAGCGGCTTAAGTCAGAACTTGAAAAAACCCAACTATTTTTGGTTTCAAGAGGAAAGGTGTTCTGTGAGGATAATGCTTGGCCACATACAGCGAAGATGACATTCCAAAGGCTGGAGCAGTTTGGATGGGAAACGATGCTCCACCCACCATATTCGCCGGACATTGCCCCATCTGTTCTACATTTATTCCATAGTCTTCAAAATCATTTGGATGGAAAAAATATGAATTCTGTAGATGAGGTAAGAACAGAACTGGAGGAATATTTTTCGTCATGGACAAGTGAACTTTGGAAGAGGGGCTTTGCAAGTTTACCAGATGGATGGAAGAGCATTGTAGTAAATGAAGGAGAGTATATTTTAGATTAAAAAAGAACTTTGTTTATCTTAATTTTGAAAAATAAAGAAATATAAAAAAAAACCCACATTATTTATGGGATGACATATTTAAATATATTTATAATGTGAGTGGCCAAATGAAAGAAGAAGGTACTCAACTCATTTAATAAGAGTTACATGTATTATTTAGAACAGTTTGATTTGGTTCCATGTGACTTAAAGTTTCATGGGCCTCTAACAAAAGCCTATCTCTTTCAGGCTTAGGTTACTGGATGGAGCTTGAAAAAGACGGGCTTCTGTTAGAGGCTCGCAACACTTTATCACATGGAGCTATATCAAACTGTTTTAAATAATGTGTGTGTATATATATATATATATATATATACACACACATACACATAAGGGGGTGCTGAAATTTCCTGGTTTTAAGTGTATTTCAGAAGGCCTGGTTGGAAGCCCCAACCTTCCGAATTTGTTTATAGGTCTTAGAAAATCTGAGTGACCACTGCAATGAGTGTGTGAATCTGAGAGGGGAATATGTTGAATAAAATCATAATTAACTGATCCTCCTGTATTTTCTTTTGCCCAAATCCAGGAACTTTTTAGCACCCCCTCATATGTATATATATATATATCCCTCTCTCTCTCTTTCGGAGAGGCACTGAGCAGCTATACGCACACATACACACACGGCAGTAACTTCCACCTACCGAATTCAATCACAAAGCTCCGGTTGGCTCGGGGCTATAGTGGAAGACACCTACCCAAAGTGCCCATGCAGTGGGACTGAACCCGAAACCATGTAGCTAGGAAGCAAGCTCCCTAACCACACAGCCATGGCCGCACCTACTATAATATATATATATATATATATATATATAAAGTAAATATGTGAAGTATTACTGTTAAGAACAGTAATAATTAGGTGGCTAGCAAGACTTCAACCTAAACAGGTATAAAATATTTAAAGGAAAGAAGGGTAAAGATACCACTTGCTACAAAAATTAAAGCGAAAGTTTCAAAATCACCAATTCTATGATAAATACATACATGAGCAATCTAATGAATATTTTAAGAAATTGGCCTACCTTCAGGATGGAATTTCAAGGTAGTCTAATACATATCCCAATATCAATTGATTTCATGCTGTGCATGAGAGACATGCTTTGCAATCCTCAGTTGGAGACTGTGTTTAACATCTATTTCTAAAATATTAATTACATCAACATGTGTGTGTTTCTATCTTTAAATGTCTTGTTCCGTTAAAAGAGAAAACTATCGTAAACAATATAAAAGTAAATATATGAAGTTAGAAACGCACACAAGTTGACGTAATGAATATTTTAGAAATAGATGTTAAATACTGTCTCCAACTGAGGATTACAAAGCATGTCTCTCATGCACAGTATGAAATCAATTGATATTGGGGTATGTATTAGACTACCTTGAAATCCCATCCTGAAGGTAGGCCAATTTTAAAAATATTCATTACATTGCTTGTGTGTGTCTTTATCATAGAAATGGTGGTTATTTGAAGCTTTTGTTTTAATCTTTTACCAAGTGGTATCTTTATCCTTCTTTTCTTTATATATATATATATTTATTTATCTATGTGTATGTGTGTGCCTTTGTGTTTGTCCCAAACTACTGCTTGACAACTGGTGTTGGTTTGTTTACGTCTGGCCTAGCAGTTTAACAAAAGAGGGTGATAGAATAAGTACCAGGCTTAAAAAACAAGTACTGAGGTTGATTTGTTCAACTAAACCTTTCAAGGTGGTGCCCCAGTATGGCCACAGTCCAGTAACTGAAACAAGTAAAAGACAGAAGATAATAGATAATTTCTTTTCATTGAGAAATAATGAACCATTTCTGTGAATGCAACATTGTTGTTGAGGCTATTGATGTAAGAACAAATTTAACGGTTAAAATGATCATTTCATAGATACTGTTGCAGACGTATTGTTAATTCTTCTCTTATATATTATATACCAGAAGAAAAAAAAAAAGATTCAGGTAAGGTGAAGGTTGTATACTGGATCTTTCTCTCCAGTATGATTATTTCACTGGATGTGTTTCATTGAGAACTTTATAGCAAGAGCTAATTTGCTTTGAATACTGCCAAAATATTATGAATTGTTTAATCTCAGTAGATACAATATAGCATAAACATCGAAGCTAGACATAGTTTTCCTAACCACTCTGCAAAGTGGTTGGCATTAGAAAGATATCCAGCCATAGAAACCATGCTACAACAAACATTATGAGTCTGGGCAGCTCTGTGCCAAACTGTCCAACCCATTCCAGCATAGAAAGAAGACATGATGATGATGATGTGTGTGTGGTGTGTGTGTTTCTCTTTCCACACACACACACAAAACATTGGGTGTTTGGGCTAAATTTGATAATTTATATGAAAGGAAAAGGAAATAATATTCTAACCAGAAATTAAAGTATTTTTAAAAAATCAAGAAATATCAACTAGATTATGGCTGCAAGAACAGTTTACTCAAAATAGCCATCCTCAGCTTCCATCACAGTCTCAAAATGGCTCCAGAACCTGGTACGTGCATTCCTCACTGTATCTTTGGGAAGATCTTTGAACACCTCTGATCTTGGTCACTAGTTTGGCTTTGGACTTGCAAGCAGAGTGGTTGTTGTCTTTCTCAACTACACCCAACACAGTAATTGATGGGATTACAGTCAGATGAATTAGAATGTCAGAAACTGGGGTTAGTGGAGTTGTAGAAATTCTCTGACAGCTACTTCTGACTCGTTCCAGAGGTGTGGCAAGGGGGCTGAATCCTGCTGTCGTATGTATAGCCTTCCAGTAGCAACCTCTTCAGCTGCTAGACACTGTTCTTACCACAGTGTCCAGCAGCTTCACATAGCTGAATTGAGCCTAAAGCCTGTTCAAAGATGTGGGATGGCATGATGTCACCCTTGCTAGAGACACACCTAAAGACCATCGCAGTTTGGGGGAACTTAGTTTTCATGATGTTCATATAATGTCTTACAAGCATTACAGAGTTCACAGAGCATTGAGCAGCAGTCATGATGATACCCAGCATGAATCACCATGACACAGGTAATTCTCGCAAAATTCAGATGGTTTCCAGTCCTCTATGTCAGCTAACTTTATGCTCTTCAATACTTTATTCTTTTACTTGTTTCAGTCATTTGACTGTGGCCATGCTGGAGCATCGCCTTTAGTTGAGCAAATTGACCCCAGGACTTATTCTTTGTAAGCCTAGTACTTATTCTATCGACCATTTTTCCCAAACCGCTAAGTTACGGGGACGTAAACACACCACCAACAGTTGTCAAGCGATGTTGAGGGGACAGACACACACATGTATATATATACACATATATATGACAGGCTTCTTTCAGTTTCCGTCTTCCAAATCCACTCACAAGGCTTTGGTCGGCCCGAGGCTATAGTAGAAGACACTTTGGCTTTGGACTGAACCCGGAACCATGTGGTTGGTAAGCAAGCTACTTACCACACAGTCACTCCTGCGCCTACTGTTAACTTTTCACCAATACATCAAGATGTTCCTGAAAAAGGAGACAAAAAATCATTAAATTTAGCTGGAACACCTTCTGTATATAAAGTCAGATTGATAGCAAACAATGAATTTAAACACAAAAAAATTACAACTGGGACCACTGTTTTTCTAAATGTGTTTGCTACATCCTCTGTGTGTGTTTACATATAGTGAGAAATGTGTTGTTTTGGAGAGTTTTAAGTGAACAGATGCATATTGTACCCTGAATTTTAATATGTTTTGCATATTTGGGTTATGTTTGCTGCCACTTACTCTTACTCTTTACTCTTTTAATTGTTTCAGTCATTTTGACTGTGGCCATGCTGGAGCACCACCTTTAATTGAGCAACTCGACCCCGGGACTTATTCTTTGTAAGCCCAGTACTTATTCTATCGGTCTCTTTTGCTGAACCGCTAAGTGACGGAGACATAAACACACCAGCATCGGTTGTCAAGCAATGCTAGGGGGACAAACACAGACACACAAACACACACATATATATATATATATACATATATACGACGGGCTTCTTTCAGTTTCCGTCTACCAAATCCACTCACAAGGCTTTGGTCGGCCTGAGGCTATAGTAGAAGACACTTGCCCAAGGTGCCACGCAGTGGGACTGAACCCGGAACCATGTGGTTGGTAAGCAAGCTACTTACCACACAGTCACTTCTGCGCCTACTGTTAACTTTTCACCAATACATCAAGATGTTCCTGAAAAAGGAGACAAAAAATCATTAAATTTAGCTGGAACACCTTCTGTATATAAAGTCAGATTGATAGCAAACAATGAATTTAAACACAAAAAAATTACAACTGGGACCACTGTTTTTCTAAATGTGTTTGCTACATCCTCTGTGTGTGTTTACATATAGTGAGAAATGTGTTGTTTTGGAGAGTTTTAAGTGAACAGATGCATATTGTACCCTGAATTTTAATATGTTTTGCATATTTGGGTTATGTTTGCTGCCACTTACTCTTACTCTTTACTCTTTTAATTGTTTCAGTCATTTTGACTGTGGCCATGCTGGAGCACCACCTTTAATTGAGCAACTCGACCCCGGGACTTATTCTTTGTAAGCCCAGTACTTATTCTATCGGTCTCTTTTGCGAACCGCTAAGTGACGGAGACATAAACACACCAGCATCGGTTGTCAAGCAATGCTAGGGGGACAAACACAGACACACAAACACACACATATATATATATATATACATATATACGACGGGCTTCTTTCAGTTTCCGTCTACCAAATCCACTCACAAGGCTTTGGTCGGCCTGAGGCTATAGTAGAAGACACTTGCCCAAGGTGCCACGCAGTGGGACTGAACCCGGAACCATGTGGTTGGTAAGCAAGCTACTTACCACACAGTCACTTCTGCGCCTACTGTTAACTTTTCACCAATACATCAAGATGTTCCTGAAAAAGGAGACAAAAAATCATTAAATTTAGCTGGAACACCTTCTGTATATAAAGTCAGATTGATAGCAAACAATGAATTTAAACACAAAAAAAATTACAACTGGGACCACTGTTTTTCTAAATGTGTTTGCTACATCCTCTGTGTGTGTTTACATATAGTGAGAAATGTGTTGTTTTGGAGAGTTTTAAGTGAACAGATGCATATTGTACCCTGAATTTTAATATATGTTTTGCATATTTGGGTTATGTTTGCTGGCCACTTAATCATTATTTTTGAAAGAGAATGATAACTTATTTGAATTTTGAATTTATATTTGCTCACTAATGTTCGTTTGGAAGTAGTAGGGCCTTCAGCTGAACAGACACACATGGACCGGTGAGTATGTTTTTGAAAATAGATGACATAGTAAGCCTTGCTGATGAGCTTTAAGTGTGTATTCGGCACAGAAAGCGAAATCAATTGATACTGGGATATCTACCCTCCTCTTTGTAGTTTTACATATGGGATGACCTTCTTTTTAAATGTGTTTGCTACATTCTTCGTGTATGTTTATATATAGTGAGAGATGCGTGGTTTTGAAGAATTTTAACTCTTCTTTCAAGCAAACAGGTACATATTGTGCACTGACTTTTAATATATGTGTATGTATGCATGTTTGAATATGTATATGTGTGTATAGCTTTGTATATAGGCTTGTGCAGTATACTCAAATTATTAAGTTTGCTTCATAACCATGAGGTCCCAGGTTCAATCCTACATTTTCACGTGTTAGGCATATGTCATTTTCTATGGGCTCAGGTTGACCCATGACTTGTGAGTGAAATTTGGCAAACAAGAACTGGATAAAATCCTGTTAGGTGGATTGTACATGTAGTTCAAGAGGTACAACCTTGTTGCATGCTGTGCCATGCTGATTCTGCTAGGAATTACATTAGGGATACAAATGTTCAACTACTTACACATTAAACTCTTTTAAACCTGGGTCCCTGTGTCTAAATTTACCCTCTACTTGGGCTTCTAAGCAAAAAAATAAATAGTTGCATATGCAGCTGAAGAGTAAGAATTGCAGGCAAACTAATGGATAGAATCAGAAAAAAATTCAGGAGAATAACGATAATAGGCCTATCTCTCAAACACTATTTGTTCACTGCATGAAAACTAATGGACAGAATACTCCCAAAATTCAGGAGAATTACAATGATAAGCCTATTTCTCAATTACCATATCTTTTCACCTGAATTACTACTTTCCTCATCTCTTTTACTAGTTTGATTGACTGCATTACTCTGTTTTGCATAAGGGTAAACTCTTTGGCTGAAGTATCTTTAATAATTTCCTCACCCATAGAGTTTAGGCCTTGTTCAATCACCAGGCAGTGCTAGGTTTGTTACACATGCATTTTGTTGCAAAAAAAAAGAAAAGAAAAAATCCTTTTTTTCTTGTTTGATTAAAATACTAAAGTAAACAACAGCTATTGAGAGTAACCATTATCAATGAGTCATAAAGAAGCTGTAACATGATTGGTTGTCTGTTTTTAGTTTCTTATCTTTTCCTATGTGCATTGTTCATTACTGCTTTAATTGGGAATCCAGTAGAAATCACATTTAGGCTATCCTCAATGTACTGGGAACATGGTGCAATTGGGTGAATGCAGGAAACTCATTGTTGAATGCTGGTGATTCAACACCATATATGGTAATCCAACACCAGATGAGGTAAGCTAGATATACGTGTGAAAGCAGTAGATTAGCTGAGTTGTTAGAGATTTGGATATTATGGTTTGTTCTGGATCTGTGTGCACTGAGTTCAGACGTCACCAAGATTGACTTTATCTTCTTTTCTGGTTTGATAAACGAAGTACCATTCAAAGACAAGAGTAGATTGTTCTTTTGCCTCCTCCTCAGAATTGGCAGTTAATGATAAGATGATGTAAATAAACACTTGAAGGAAAGCATGGGAATAGACACTTTACTGTTCTTCCATAAAAATTCCAAGACAATCACTATGGTAACTTCCTCATCAAAGCGTTCCATTGTTATCCTGATGTTGTAAGGAAGAAAAATATATGCAAGTATATTTATGCATGTATGATTTATACTTATGTATATACGCAGGTGGGATTAGCAGACTAATATGTTTGTATTTGTTATATATACTGGAGTGTGAGTGTGTCCTCTCACATTGTTTTTTTCCTTTATTAACTTCAGTCTAACTACTTGACCTCACTTAACCTCACTTTAGTTATCTTTTGTGTCAAATGTTTAGTTTATTATTATTTTATTATTTTTATATTTAGTTATATATCTTGAAAAGCATTTTAGCTGAGAGAGAAACATTTAATTTTTTATTTACTTAAAAGGATATATACTGTAAAAGGATATTTACAATTAATATTAAGGTCATTGTTACTGACATGGTTTGTGGCATTTTATCATTTCTGCCAATTGCTGACAGGATGAGGTGGAAGTGTGTGTGTGAAACAGTAGTACTTGTTATGAATCAAAAATACAGATCTTTCTACTGATAAGAAAGTATCTCCTTGACAGAATTAAATTGTTTCCTGACCATCCTGAGGAAGTGATCCTGTTATAAGCATAGTGAAGTTTTAACATACCTGATGCAATGAAATAACTTCAATTATTTAAGACACTTCTCTCTTGCATCAATAAATATATATCATCAGCATCATCATCATCATTTAACGTCCGCTTTCCATGCTAGCATGGGTTGGACGATTTGACTGAGGTCTGGCGAACCAGACTCCAATCTGATCTGGCAGAGTTTCTACAGCTGGATGCCCTTCCTAATGCCAACCACTCCGAGAGTTTAGTGTTTGCTTTTACGTGCCAGTTTGGTGGTACTGGCAACGGCCACGGCCAAATGGTGCTTTTTATGTGCCACCTGCACAGGAGCTAGTTCAGCAGCACTGGCAATGACCTTGCTTGAATATTTCACATGCCACCAGCACAAGTGCTAGTAAGGCAACGCAGTAACGATCACATTCGAATGGTGTGCTTAATGTGCCATCGGCACGAAGGCCAGTTTGTTGCTCTGGCAACGATCTCACTCGTATGATACTCTTAGCGCTCCACTATATATATATATATACATAATCTGCTAAGTGTCTTTATATTTAAACTTTCTTTTTATGTGAGTAACACTTAACTGTTTTGAAACTGTTGAGTTTGATCCACTTTCTAAGATTTATTTTCTAAGATTTACTTTCTTTCGACACAATAATATTGCTCTTCATGGATTTTAGCAGTTAATTATACTTGTATAGTATTATGGAAGTCATAAATATAATTTTCCTATTTCCCTGTTAATAAGAAAATTATATTTATGACTTGATCATTTCTATTTACCTCCTTATATACTTTTGTTATCAACTTTCATCGGTGTACCTTTTTGAACGATACCTCCGTCATTTGCTGTTCGGGTATTCTATTAGTTTAATACTAAAGAAGACAAGGGAGACAACTTTAAAAAAGCCCAACTTTTTCAGTGACTTGATACAGCAACCTCTGTTAAAGTTGTTAGTTGGTAATGCGATGAAGAGGGAATTACTTTGAAATCTATAGTTTATGGAACACTGAAGATTATTGAACCACTGCAAATCATCCCTACTTAATCCTTTCTTAAAATTTCTAATGAAATACATAATTTGTTTCAATTAATTTTGAAAACAGCCAATAATTTAATATATTTATTTTTGTCATAAAACTGATGTCTGGTATATAATTTAACAAAATGGGTTTCTTTTTTGCTTAAAATTATGGTAAAAGGTTTTAATGGGAAAATGAATCTTTTAAAACTTGGTTTTTTTTATGGTAACATTAGAGGTGTCTCAGCTGGGTTGATGTGAAAAGGATAGGTCATTCTATGATGAGGTAACAAAGAAATAAAAAAAATAAAAAAGAAACATAACAAAATCCCCCACAATTTATGAATGAAGAATCCAACTGTCTATTCTGAAAACTAACTTATCCCTATATGGCAAGGAAGGAAAATGAGAAGTTGAGGCATTCACACGTTTCTCAAGTTTATGGTGAAATGACTTCAGTTGGGAATTGATGCTGTATGGTTCTCTCCTTACAGCATGCTTTTCTTGTAGGGTTTTTCAACAAATTGTAGAAACTGTAAACAGACCACCATTTCTATTTTCTTTCCAGCTACTTCTACCCATTCTTATATAATGCATCTCTATTGCAAGACACCTGGGCTTGTTCTTGCATAACACCTGGCATAGAACCATTGCCCTTCCTCTCCCTCTCAAATTCTAATACTGCAATTTTGTTGAAAAGGCTTTTTCCTCTTTTCCCTGTTTTCCTTCTTCCAGTTTCTTTCATGTCCGGCAACTTCACTAGCACTGGTTGCATGAAAAAAAAAAAGAAGCAACCCGAACACTCAATAACATGATTGGCATTAGGATGGACATTCAGCTGTAGAAAACATGCCAAAGCTGACATTGGTGTTTGACATGGCCCTGTGGCTTGACAGATCCTGTCAAACCTTCTAGCCCATGCCAGTATAGAAAATGGACATTAAATGATGATGAAATATAGATGATGATGAGGATGTAAAATATATGAAAATTAACCTACACATTGAATATGATTAAAAGGAAGAAAAATTTTAGAATTTCCAAACCCTTGTTATTTTTGTTTACTTCACACCCCAATCAGGATTAAAATCAAAATTGGTTGAAAAACCTGTTTCAGTTATTTAAGTTCTGGTAGACACACTATTTGCACTACTCCCTTGTTAATTGACTAAGTACCAGTCCTATTCCATTCTTCTTCACATCATCAACTCAACAAACAACCGCTAGTGACTTCTTTGACAAGGCACTACATACTGGTCATGGAATTTTCATGGGAGAATTCAAAAACAGTCTCCCATAACCTTACATGACACCGTCTTGTCCCATAGATACAAACATGTTTGCTAAAGCTGCCGGAGAACTCAGAACATAAAGAGCTGGAACAAATGCCACAAGACGTATTGTCTGCCTATATGATTAGATCGATAGAATTGTTAGATCATTGCAATGATTTTAAGAAACAAAACCTCCCGTTACATATACATATATATATAATATATATATATATATATATATAAAATCAAGGTTACGTAAACCGTGTACATTATGAAATATAAGGTTGAGTCCTTCGAGAGTGATGTCCCTTGGATTGGTCTTTGCCGTCCAAAGCAAACAGCAGTTTCGGTCAACATACAGTCTTCCTTGAACGTGTTTAAATGATTGATGTAAGATGAAGGCGTGACAGGAGAGTGAAAGAGCAGAAGGGTAGTGGGGAGTTATTTACCCAGTTTTCGAAGAAGTATAATGTGTATGGTGGTGGTGGTGGTAGTGGAATGTTATTAAGAGAGAGCAAGGTAGTGAGAGAATGAAAAGTAGGGAGACGGTGAGGACGATCGAACGCGAGGTGAAAGGCAGTGAGGGAAAAATAATCAAATGGTGGGGGTACTAGGTGAGTGGCAGTACAAAAAGGTGGGATTTGAAGAACCAAACTGTGTTAGAAGGTGTTATTACAAGAAGGGATGAATATGAGGAAGGGTGAAAGAATTTCAAAAGGGTCATCACTTCTCGGTAGTACTCAACACACACACACACACACACACACAGGTATACGTACATTGGTCACAATGCGTTCGCATTGTTTTAGCCTTCGAATGACGCCGCCCCGCTGGCTAAGCGAGCCGGCGAACAGAAGAAAGAGTGGGAGAAAGAGTACAGCAGGGATCACCACCCCCTGCCGGAGCCTCGTGGAGCTTTTAGGTGTTTTCGCTCAATAAATACACACAACGCCCGGTCTGGGAATCGAAACCGCGATCCTGCGACCGCAAGTCCGCTGCCCTAACCACTAGGTCATTGTGCCTCCATATATATATATATATATATATATATATATATATATATATATATTATATATATATAATATATATATATATTATATATATATATATATATATATATATATATATATATATATATATATTATATATATATATATATATAATATATATATATATATATATATTATATATATATATATATATATATATATATATATATATATATATATATATATATATATATATATATATATATATATATATATATGGAGGCACAATGACCTAGTGGTTAGGGCGGCGGACTTGCGGTCGCAGGATCGCGGTTTCGATTCCCAGACCGGGCGTTGTGTGTGTTTATTGAGCGAAAACACGTATATATATATATATTATATATATATATATATATAAAAAACCGATTGAATAAGTTACTATGCTTACAAAGAATAAGTCCTGGGGTCGATTTGCTCGACTAAGAGCGATGCTCCAGCATGGCCGCAGTGAAATGACTGAAATATATATATATATATATATA
The DNA here is from genome assembly GCF_006345805.1 of Octopus sinensis. Classification (NCBI taxonomy): domain Eukaryota; kingdom Metazoa; phylum Mollusca; class Cephalopoda; order Octopoda; family Octopodidae; genus Octopus; species Octopus sinensis. Next base: position 24,977,135 of record NC_043004.1, read on the forward strand.
TTGGAACAGATTTTCTTTCAGATCTGATATACTAAAAACATTACTATTCTTTTATTCTTTCAGTCATTCTGCGGCCATGCTGGAGCATCGCCCTTAGTCGAGCAAATCGACCCCGGGACTTATTCTTTGTAAGCATAGTAACTTATTCAATCGGTCTTTTGCCGAACCGCTAAGTTACGTAAACACACCAGCATCGGTTGTCAAGCGATGTTGGGGAGGACAGACACACAGACACACACACACACACACACATAAACACACGACGGGCTTCTTTCAGTTTTCGTCTACCAAATCCACTCACAAGAGTTTGTTCAGTCCGAGGCTATAATAGCAGACATATGCCCAAGGTGCCACGCAGTGAGGCTGAACCCGGAACCATGTGGTTGGTAAGCAAGCTACTTACCACACAGCCACTCTTGCGCCTATAAAACGTAAAGATAGAAGAAATACCTATTTTTATACTGCCCACAAGGGGCTACACACAGAGGGGACAAACAAGGACAGACAAACGGATTAAGTCGATTATATCGACCCCGAAAGGATGAAAGGCAAAGTCGACCTTGGCGGAATTTGAACTCAGAACGTAACGGCAGATAAAATACCTATTTCTTTACTACCCACAAGGGGCTAAACACAGAGAGGACAGACAAACGGATCGAGTCGATTATATCGACCCCAGTGCGGAATTTGAACTCAGAACGTAGCGGCAGACGAAATACCGCTAAGCATTTCGCCCGGCGTGCTAACGATTCTGCCAGCTTGCCGCCTTTATGGAATAAAATAACGTAATGTAAAAATATATACGCTAAAATAAAACGAAATAAAATAAGAAATGCTTCCAACAAAATAAAGCAAAATAAAGAGGAAATGTTGGCAAGATTCAGTTGACAAAAAACAAAGCCTTTTAAAATTATTAAGTAAAAATAAGATTTTTTTTTTTCAGCCAAAAGGCGGTGAGCTGGCAGTAACGTTAGCACGCCGGGCGAAATGCTTAGCAGGATTTCATCTGCCGCTACGTTCTGAGTTCAAATTCCGCCGAGGCCGACTTTGCCTTTCATCCTTTCGGGTTCGATTAAATAAGTACCAGTTACGCACTGGGGTCGATATAATCGACTTAATCCGTTTGTCTGTCCTCTCTGTGTTTAGCCCCTTGTGGGTAGTAAAGAAATAGGTATTTTATCTGCCGTTACGTTCTGAGTTCAAATTCCGCCGAGGTCGACTTTGCGTTTCATCCTTTCGGGGTCGATTAAATAAGTACCAGTTACGCACTGGGGTCGATATGATCGACTTAATCCGTTTGTCTGTCCTTGTTTGTCCTCTCTGTGTTTAGCCCCTTGTGGGTAGTAAAGAAATAGGTATTTTATCTGCCGTTACGTTCTGAGTTCAAATTCCGCCGAGGTCGACTTTGCCTTTCGGGGTCGATTAAATAAGTACCAGTTACGCACTGGGGTCGATATGATCGACTTAATCCGTTTGCCTGTCCTTGTTTGTCGCCTTTATGTTTAACTCCTTGTGGGCAATAAAGAAATAAGAATCGTTTACATGCTTAGCGGCATTTCGTCAATCTTCCCGTTCTGAATACAAGTGCCGCCGAGGTTGACTTTGCCTTCCATCCTTTCAGAGTCGATAAAATAAGTACCAGTTGAACACTGGAGTCGATGTGATCGGCTTTACCCACTTTTCCGGAATTGCCAGCCTTGTGCCGAAATTTAAAATTGGTATTTTTCAGGCTTATGTGAAATAGCTTTGAGTAACATTTTACTACTAGAGGTATTCTGGTGCCAAATTCGAGTCAGGGTAATTCCAAAAGATTTCCGAATCGAAGAATTTCCAAGAAATTTCAAAACATCAAAAAGCATCGAAGAAATGTGTTTGCATTTTTATATTTCTTTCGCAGCCAGGCCTTTTAATACTTAAATTATAAGTTCTTCTCCTTCACGCTGTGTAATCCATAAAATATATATTGCGTAAGTTGTGACTGTGCAGTAAAAAGTTTGCTTCCCAACAACAACATGGTTTTGGGTTCGATTCCACTTTGTGGCTCGATGGGCAAGATACGTATCTTCTAATATAGTCCCCGGGCCGACCAAAGCCCTGTGAGAAGATTTAACAGAGGAAAATTACATAAGCCCGTCATATATATATGTATGTATGTGTATGTATGTGTGTGTGTATGTGTGTGTATGTATGTATGTATGTGTGTGTGTGTGTGTGTATGTATGTATGTATGTATGCATGTGTGTGTGTGTGTATTGGGTTGGCAACCAAATTCCCGCCGTTTTTTTTAATTTTGGAATTTATTGCGTTATTAAATTTTGGAATCTATCTTTTTTCGAGAATTCTATTTTTGAATCATTTTGGAATCTACTTTTTTTTTCTGGTTAGTTTTAGTTAATTTTTATTTATTTTCAGATCATTAAAATGAAATGTCAAGTTAAGAAAAACGAGCATTTTCGACACCTCCTTCTTTTTGCTTTTAATCAAGACTCTAAGGCCGCAAAAGCTGCTCGCAACATTTGTGCTGTGTATGGAGAGGGTGCCATAGCTGAAAGAACCGCTCGTGATTGGTATGCCAAGTTCAAAAATGGGAATTTTGACCTCAAAGACGCACCTCGTTTTGGCCGTTCAGTTGAGTTCGATGAAGAGCGATTAAACCAACTTTTGCACGAAAATTCTCGTCAAACGATAAGGGAACTGGCAGAGAAAATGGAATGCTCCCACACTGCTATAGAGAAGCATCTTCACTCGATGGGAAAGGTTGAGAAGTATGGAGGATGGGTTCCACATGCTTTAAGTGACAACAACAAAAATTAACGAGTCACAATCTCCGCTGGTTTGCTCGCTCGTCACCGCTCAATTCATGGACACAAGCAACGATTTCTTTACCGAATCGTTACTGGCAACGAAAAATGGTGCCTGTACATCAATATGAAGCAGCATAAGGAATGGCTTAGCCCCGGTAAACAGGCGACACCGCGTGTGAAACAAGTTCTTCATCCACGTAAAACGATGTTGTGCGTATGGTGGGACTGGAAAGGGCTTATCCATTACGAATTGCTTGAACGGAACCAAACGGTCAACGCGGAACTCTATGTTCAACTGATGGAACAACTCAACACGGCTATTCAAGAGAAAAGACCTAATCGTCAGCATGGAGTTCTTCTGCTGCACGACAACGCCCGCCCTCATTGCCAATATGACCAAGGAAGCCATTCAAACGCATGGCTGGGAAGTGTTGCCACACCTGGGAAGTCCCAGCCATGGCACCAACGGATTCCCACCTCTTTCGATCTCTTTCAAATGCTATGTACGGAGTTTCGTTCAATACTGATGCAGAATTGAGAGCTTGGTTGGATTAATTTTTCGAGTCGAAATCGGGTGATTTTTTACCAACGAGGTATTGAAAATCTTGTTGAACGTTGGGAAGAAGTTGTAAACAACAAGGGTGAATACATTATTGATTAATTAGTTGTTATTTTTTATTAAACCTTTTAAAAAATTAAAATAAAAAAACCGGTGGGAACTTAGTTGCCAACCTAATATGCATCACGTGTGTGTGTGTGTGTGCGCGTGTGTGTCTTTCTGTTTGTGTTGTTTGTCCCCCACCATTACTTGACAGATAACCGGTGCTGGTTTGTTTACGTCCCTGTAAATAAGCGGTTTGGCGAAAAGAGATTGATAGAATAAGCACTAGATTTAAAAGTAAGTAATGGGATCGGTTTGTTTGACTAAACCTTTCGAGGCGGTGCCCCAGCATGGCCGCAGTCCAATGACTTAAACAGATAAATGATAGAATATCCATCAAAAGCGCAAAAATGTAAATTAAGTTAGCCAGTATGCTGTAATCTAATTTATAACTGCTTTATATAACAAATCAGCATCCTTTTGACCGGGGAAAGGAAGCTGGGCACATCTTCTCTGAGGAACGGTCAACCAACCGTTAAACGCTCCGTCAGGAAACATCCAACCTCTTTTATTCCGCACACCAAAAGCATAAAGGGAACGAATTTACATTTTAATATTTCTTTTATGGCAAGGCATTATCATATCTAAATGTTATAATATATTTATGTAAATATAAAATATTAATTCCATAACAACAGTCTCTTTATCAGGCAACTAGGTTGCATTAAGGCTAATCATCTCGGCTGATGATGATTCCTGTTAGTACGACAACGGTTCGGCGTATAACGAGTGAGTTATTAAAAGGAACAGAAAGGCAATATGATAAACAGATGTATGTGTGTGTATGAGTGAGAGAGAGATAGAGGGAGAGAGAGAGAGAGAGAGAGAGAGAAGAGAGAGAGAGAGAAAGAGGAAATGTGCGCGAATATAGAAATAATATTATTAACAGCAGGTTGCAACTAATTATTGCATATGAAAACAAATTGAAATTAATTATTATTAGATAGACAATTTTCCCCCACTAGGGTATATATGTACGTACGTACGTATATATATACACTATATATATGTGTGCATATATAAATATATATATATATATATATATATATATATTTTGTTTATTCATTACTGTTTTCAATTTCGTTTTCGTCTCTTGTATTCACATCCGTCTTGTGCGTTCACATTCCTGTCTTCTACCAAGAAATCTAATGCTTACAGCTTAGTTTTTTTTCTTGGGGCTGGCCGAGTTGGAGCAAATATCAGAATTGAACAGCCGAAATTTGCTATGATGATTCGGTGTCTGACTGAAGATTGAAGGCTTCGAATGATTTGTCTGTGTTCCGTGTTCGTCCCTTCCTGTATTTCACGTTCATTATATATAAAAACATTCATTCTTATATATATATATATGTATACATATGTATATAGATATATATGTATGCATTTATATATATGTATATATATGTATATATATGTATATGTATGTATATATGTATATGTATGTATATATATGTATATGTATGTATATATAAGTATGTATATATATATGTCTGTATAGATATATGTATATGTATATATATGTAGGTATACATATATATATATATATATATATATGCATGTATATATATATATGTGTATGTATATATATGTATGTATATATGTATGTATATATATATGTTTATATATATATATGTATGTGTATATATACGTATGTATATATATATATATATATATATATGTTTGTATATATACGTATGTATATGTATATATATCTGTATATATATATACATGCACCATGCCACACAATCAAATGTATATATATATGTATATATATATGTATGTATACATATATATATATATGTATATATATATGTATGTATATATATGTATATATATGTATGTATATATATATATGTATGTATATGTATATATATACATATATATACACACACATATAAATATATATATACACACACATATATATTGTGTGCGATGGGTAAATTGTCACCATTTTATATTTCCTATTTCACGCATCTGCACTGTTTGTTTCTGATTTTGTTGACTACACAGTGCAGTAGGGTCAGTTGGGCACCGTCTGTGAGAAAAACAGCAACATGACGCAATTCACTCTGCCAAAAAGTTGGAAACGATATGCTGTACCGCTTGGCATTCACACCGGAAGCTCCAACACGAACATATCAGAGTGTTTGGGTGTCAATCTGAAGACAGTGCAGAGGATTCAGAAAGAGTTAGATGAGTCTAATGGTGATTACGAAAACTCAATCTGATCGTTCTGATAAGAAATGAACTCCTGTATTTGTTGGTGAGATCCAGGCCATGATTGACAATGATCCCTTCAAGTCAATCAGGTCCATCGCCAGGGATATGGGAGTGTCTGAGTCTCTTATCAAGCAGGCAGTGCATAAAGACATTTGGTATTCCTCATACAAAATGAAAAAGGACCAATTTTTATCTCAAGTCACCAAGGACAAGAGGAAAAACCGCGCTACGAAGTTTTCGAACAAACTCAAGCACCGAACATGCTTTAGTTTTTCTCAGACGAGAAAAATTTCTGCCAGGATCAGATGGTGAACACACAGAACAACCGTTGGCTTGCGTGTCAACAAAGAATGTACCGAAAGTAATATAAAATCAAATGTCCAGTCAACATGATGGTGTTTGGAGTGATTACTAGTGATGGCGACGTTATGCCTCCATTCATCTTCCCACACGGCCTCACACTCAAACACGGAGGCCTACACCAAGTGCCTTGAGGAAGTAGTGCTGCTTTGGGTGAAAAGGATGGCTGGTGGAAGACCCTATGTCTGACAACAGGACTCTGCACCATGCCACACAATCAGCAGAACCCAGTTATGGCTGTCAAACAATTTCTGTTTCTGCAACCACATCACCCCTAACATCTGGCCACCTATCTCCCCAGACTGCAGCACCCTTGATTATTATGTGTGGGGTGCAGTTGAGCGAGAGATCAGTTTGTAAAACCAAAGATGAACTGAAGGCAAGGGTTATGGCAGCATTCACCAACTTAAACAAGGAGACCATCCAGATAAGTTGCAAGAGATTCCGAAGTCGTCTGGAGGCCGTGGTTAAAGCCAATGGCGATTTTATTGAATAAATTTACTCTTTAGTATTTCAAGATATTTTTATGTAATTTTGGTAAATATATCTGTTAAAATGAGATGTCAATGTTTTCATTTTTCCGTAATGTAGATGACAATTTATTCATCGCACTATGTACATACGTGTGTGTATGTGTGTGTTCATATATATATATATATATATATAAAACTATATGTACATATTTATGCATATATAGATATGCATATCATATATATATATATATATATATATATATATATATATATATGTGTGTGTGTGTGTGTGGTGTGTGTGTGTCTATATATATGCATATATATATGTATCTATATATATATATGTATATGTGCGTGTGTATCTGTGTGTGTATTCATATATATCTATACATACATACGTGTGTGAACATGTGTGCGTGCTTAATATGTATATATCTACAAACACACACACGCACACGCACACAGACACACATACGAATGTGTGTGTGTATGTGTGCGTGTGTGTGGGCATATGTGTGTGTGTATGAGTGCGCGCAAGTATTACATTCAGCTAACGAAATAAAGACGTTTATGTTGTTAAAATGCATTGAAAAGGACAAGGGTCATATCGAAATAGGAAGTTAAAGTATTATTATAAATAGTTGAGGAAAGACAATCCTTTTGGAATATGTTGCAATGAAAATAAAAAAGCAGGTAAAAATAAATATTGTTTGTATATTGCCAGAGGCTTTATTTCTTATTACGGCAAAAGAAAATAAAAGAGCAAAGCCGGATCTAGTTGCCGTTACTGAATCATGGAGTGTAAGCAGATATAACCAACTGAATTGAAATATGTTTTGAAAGGTTAAGCAAGGGTTAGGAAGGGTGAAGATTTTTAAAACAGAAAGATCTCCACCGAAACTTTATTTCATTCTCTTTTATATCTAAGATAAACAAGGCCGAGGCGCTGTCGGCATCCTTTCCCAGCTCGAGCCAGCGGGGCTAGAGCAAGGGGGCGATAAAAGGCCTGACGGTATGACAGTTTTCCCATTCTGTGACGGTAGGCTTCTCATCTGGGATGCCACGTGTTGTGACACCGCCAGCGGCAACTTGGTGTGTTCAGCAACCAGCCCAGGTGGCTCGTCAAGGTATCGGTCACCCTCTGACAGGTTCATGGTCGAGCCTGTGCAATGGAGACCTCCGGCGCTCTCGTCCTTCCGGGTCATATCCCTGCTCACCGATATCGGGGCAGAGATGACCGTCCGTAAGTGCAAGCCACGTGAGTCAGAATGGCAACTCCCTTGCCATCCTCTGGAGCAAGACCTTTTCCATTTTGTCTGCTGGGGCCATGAGGCGTTCTGAATTACAAGAAATTGTATGTTCCACTCTGTAATGTAAAATTACCCCATATAAACCGCCCTCATTCCTTTTTCACTGAGCATAAAAATAATTTTGTAAGGCCGGATCAACAACGACGAAGATTTACTTGAATTAACGTGTAAGTGGCTGAGTATTCCACGGCACTTGTGTCCTTTGTATAAATTTCTGACAGAATCAACGCGACACAATGCATAACAAGGTTAAATTGCCGGTAAATTGTCCTTTTTGAATCAGAGGTACAACTCACTCTTCAGATTTCTGTTCATTTCCCCGTTTATCTATTTCACTTACAACGTGTGGGCCAACCTGATGCTAAGGAGATTACATTACTTATCCAAGATACTATGCAACACGGATTTCATGGTTGCGAAGTGTATTTCTTAACCTTTCAACCACATTGCATCTATAGTTGGATATACAAGTATACAATACCTAACTAAAACAACGAGTATCATATTGGTTATTATTTTATCGTTTTATCGATATCAGGTGGATGAAAGACAATCTCTGTGCAGAATGTGATCACCGAAAGTAGATGTACAATCATACTCGTAAAAAGCCATTTATTATGAGCAGAGAAAATACTATTATTATTATTTATTTTGTTAGAGAGAATTTATAGTTAATTATGTGGATTCAATATGTTACTGGTATTTATTTAAGGAATCCTTAGATCCTGGTGGGATCTGAAATGAAAAAGTAGAAAAAGAATTCTAACGATAGTTTCTAGCAACTCGCTGTCTTTTCCCCTCCTTATTATATTGATTTCTAATTTTGGCGCAAGGCTAGCAATTTCGGATGGAGGGGTGAGTCGATTACATCGACCCCAGTGCTCAACTGGTACTTATCTTATCGACTCCGGTAGGATGAAAGGCAAAGTCGTCCTCGCACTATTTGAACTCTGAACATAAAGACGGACGAAGTACCTATTTCTTTACTGCCCACAAGAGGCTACACACAGAGGGGACAAACAAGGACAGACAAAGGGATTAAGTCGATTAGATCGACCCAAGTCTGTAACTGGTATTTAATTTATCGACCCCGAAAGGATGAAAGGCAAAGTCGACCTCGGCGGAATTTAAGCTCAGAACGTAACGGCAGACGAAATACCGCTAAGTATTTTGCCCGGCGTGCTAACGATTCTACCAGCTCGCAGCCTTTCTTCCTTACTACTTTAGTTTGTAACAACATTGAGACAGAGTCACTCATTTCAGAGCAAGAGCTACAGTTGATTGGATCGAGCTCAGAAATTGATTGGCAGTTTCTGTCATTGAAACACGACTTTTCTTTTCTTAACAAACAATTTTTTTATTGAAACGACTCTTCGAGAGCGTTTTATCCAAATTTCTTTCCGATTTTTTAATTCCCGAACAATTTTAAATATTGAGAAGTGTTGATATAAAATACTTATACATATATAATTATTTTACAAATTTTTTTTTTATAAAATCATTCTAAGAAAAGTTTCATTGATAAAAGTCGTTTCGATAATAAGTCGTCCAATGAGGTGTAGTTCTACAAAAAGTTGCTCAATAAAAAATCGCCGTACCTCAGGTAATAATATAGTAACAAAACACCGAAATTCAGAGATTCTGATGCAAAAGAAGTGTATGAAAAGAGTGTTTCTATAAGTTGTGACATTAATCTCTGTTGTGATGGGAGATTTCAACGCAAATGTTGGAAACGGCAACAGGGTGAGAAACATGGTGGAAAATTTGGGAGGGAGAAATGAAGGAGAACGATTAGTTACCATTAAAAAAATGCGAAAAATAGATGAATAAAGAAAAAAAACCTTACATCGGGAACAGCTTATTCATAAAAAAATCTGGAAAGAGATGGACCTGGATAACCCCAAATGCTCAGCATCGAAACGAGATCAGGTAAAACCTGATATACAGATGAATCGTACTGCAAGCCATCTCAGTCGTATCGCCATTCACCACTGGTAGCAACCATCGCTTGCTGAGGATGAGGTGGTGGGTGATGCTGGTGTCATCTCTCTTATCTTGATATCAGGAAGGAAACTTGGTTTTAGCTTGAAGAAATCGATAAAGATTATAATTCGCTGATCGGAAAATAGAAAGCTACAAGTGAAAAGCGAGCAATGTATAATACTCATAGGAACTGGATAGAAGGATCTGAGGAAGCAACAAAGAAAACGCTTGAGGAACGGAAGACTACGAAGAGGAACAGGAAAGATCACCTTGAATATTCCGTTCTCAACAAGAGGATAAGACGACGTGTAGAAAGAGACTGTGAGAAGTATAAACTGAAGAAGTTGCTGTGGGTTGCAGAAAAAAGAGAAACTTTTGAAGGGCTTCTTAAAATCGTAAGTGACGACGCTCACGAACACATATGGGCTGAAAGTGACGGACAAAAGGAAAATAGAGACAGTCTACAGAATCATATGCACCAATCTTTTAAAGTCATCAGTGATGTTCGATCTTCCACCGTCACAAGTATCTTGAAGAAGCATCACTCATTTGAAATTCTTTTCTACTCTAGGCACAAGGCCTGAAATTTTGGGGGAGGAGGGCAGTCGATTAGATCGACCCCAGTACGCAACTGGTACTTAATTTATCGACTCCGGTAGGATGAAAGGCAAAGTCGACCTCGCACTATTTGAACTCTGAACATAAAGACGGACGAAGTACCTATTTCTTTACTGCCCACAAGAGGCTACACACAGAGGCGACGAACAAGGACAGACAAACGGATTAAGTCGATTATATTGATCCCAGTGCGTAACTGGTACTTAATTTATCGACCCCGAAAGGATGAAAGGCAAAGTCGACCTCGGCGGAATTTGAACTTAGAACGTAGCGGCAGACGAAATACCGCTAAGCATTTCGCCCGGCGAGCTAATGTTTCTACTAGCTCACCGCCTTGAAGTATCACTCATTTGAAATTGAGAATGTTTTAAAGCTGGTGAAGTGAGATAATACCCCGGAAATGATGGTATAACAACTGAAAAACTAAGGAGTGGAGGAGAGCAGCTGTGGAAAAATCATCGTTGTAGGAATTACAACCGTGTTTCGTGGTCTGCTACCACAACAGCTCCTTTATAGGATCCAGTTAGCTCAAGACATCATCAGGAGGAACCACGTCCGGTTTCGGACATTGCAATCAATATTTGAAAAGGGGAAAATACTCTCACTGTAGAAGGATTCGAATACTATCTTGGTTTATAAAATTGGTGATAAGGAAGATTTGAGTAACTATTACCACATATACTTCGTCTCACCTCTACAAACTGCTTACAAAAATCATAGCCACCAGACTTATCGAAACACCTCAACGACCAACAACTGAGGGAGCAACGAATTTACTCTAAAGCAGCTTTCTACAATGAGCGAAAGTGTATAAGTTGCTTCTTTGCACCGCTTTCGTTGATTACAAACGGCCTTCAGTAACATCGACGCGAATTCATTGTTGAAGAGGGTGTCGAAACTTCTCAGGGTGGATAACACCGAAATAGCTCAGCTGTTACCACCTGTAAGCGTTCCATTTGAGAAAGACGTTAAACAAGTAGATGACATCTTTCCAAAGTCTTTCCCTGCGTGTCTCGTAATCGCCATAAGAGATATTGAATACGAAGGAGGCATCAACATCAGCGACGAGCTTCTAACACCTCCGATTTGCAGATGACATCGTGCTCATCGCAGATCATTCTGAAAGAAGTGGAACCTAGGGTACACTTGAGAATACATCTCATGAAAATAAAATATATGCTGTCTGAAAAGTGTGTGTGTATACATACATACATACATACATACATACACACACACACACTCATATATATGTATATATATATATACAGGCACGGCTGTGATAAGAAGCTTTCTTCCCAACCACATGGTTCCGGGTTCAGTTCCACTGCGTGGCACCTTGTGACCGGATTTGGTAGACGGAAACTGAAAAAAGCCTGTGACATATATACTTGTATATATATTTGTGTGTTTGTGTCTGTTAGTCCCTTCACTATCGCTTGACAACTGATCTTGGTGTGTTTATGTCCCCGTAACTTGCGGTTAGGCAAAAGAGAACGATAGAATAAGTACCAGGCTTAAAACTAATAAGTACCAGACTTACAAAGAATAAGTCTAGGGGTCGATTTCTTCGACTAAAAGGCGGTGCTCCGGCATGGCCACAGTCAAAATGACTGAAACGAGTAAAGGAATAAAAGAATACATACACACATACACACACACACACACACACACACACACATACACACACACATATGTATAGTGAGACACTGCCATCCGAGTAATGGCCATTTATAAATGGCTCAGGTACGAGGTTAGATGCCACAGTTTAAGTGAGGTTTGCTTCTGAAGAAATGTAGCGCAACCATAGTGGTGGTGATATGAAGATATATGCAGAAAAGCAACGGGGTTATAAGAATATATGAAAATGCTACTTCTATGTAGCTTAGCGAAGGACTGACTGTGACACTAACAGGTTAATACAAAGTTTGCCATTTCCACTGATGATCACAAGAAGTGACTAATTCCAGTTTCGAATTTAACACATTAAGTGGGTGCATTAGTATTTTGTACTTTTCAGATAAACAGAAAGGCATTTCAGTTCATTGATAAACATGGGCACGGTTTCAATAATTGGCCAGCTGATCTCGAAATTATAGATACCACTTCTCTTCAGGTCCCAAATAGAATTAGACAGTGTGTTAGTACTTCTTCTATGTCTGTATATGAGCGAATGAGTGTGTTGTTTAAATAATGTTTCTGAAGTTTTTTTCAATTAGACCCATGAAGCTTTTCCATCATTGCTGTTTCCGATAGAGATTTCCGTTTAGCTCACTGCATTTTATTTTGGAACCATTTACCATTTATTGGGCAGGTATTAGTGACATGTAAGTTACAGTGTAGTAGAAGGGTTTGTGCATTTCATTGTGTCAGATTTTTCAGTTTGATTCCAGTTAAGGAGGTGGCAAAGTTAAGGAAACAAAAATATCCCCCTTAACAATGCTTCTACTGGAGACTTTATATAGCTTATATTTTGAGGAAATTGTTTATTTGTTAGGTGTTAAAAAAATCACTTAAGCCAAATGTATTGTTCTGTTTTGGTGTGTAACGTATTTTTTCTTTGAATTTACTTCTATGTATTGCATCATTGCAATACTCTATATTGCAGAATATGATTACGTGTTTGTATGCATGTACACTTATGCCTGTATGTGTTTATGTGGGAGTGGGTGCGCGCGCACTTACATGGGAGTGTATACGTATAATCTTTTAATTCACATACATGATCCATGCCACGTTCATGACCTGTAACACCAGCGGATCTTCAAATTTATGTGATATTTTCTTGACCACTGAATTTATTTTATCTGTTAGAAAACCTCGCTATTTTTCTTCTCTCATTTCGACTAGTGCTTTGGAATGACAATGTTGACCCATTAATAATTTCGGTAGTATTATCAGCAACACACGCACGCGCGCACACACACACACACACACACACACACACACACACACACACACAACACACACACACACACACACACACACACACACCTTATCCCCTCAAAATATGACAGGTTTAGTCTACTTTGAACTTTTAAACCCAAATCAAACGATAACAAATGAGATTTTCTGCGAGTAGCTTGATCGGCTTATGTCAGGACGAGAAGAAAAACGATTATCTTTGGTTTCAAGACGAAAGGTGTTCTTCCATCAGAATAATGCTTGGCTGCATACAGCGAAGATGATATTCCAAAGGCTGGAGCAGTTTGAATGGGAAACGATGCTCCACCCACCATATTCGCCGGACATTGCCCCATCAGATTATCATTCATTGGACGGAAAAAATATGAATTCTGTAGATGAGGTGAGATCACAACTGGAAGAGTATTTTTCGTGACAGACAAAAGAAATTTTGGAAGAGGGGCTTTGCAAGTTTACCAGATGGATGGAAGAGGGAGAGCATTGTAGAAAATGAAGGAGAGTATATTTTAGATTAAAAAAGAACTTTGTTTATCTTAATTTTGAAAAATAAAAGAAGTATAAAAAATCGCATTATTTATGGGATGATCTAATATATTTCACTAGCCTGAATATGTATAGACACACTTGATTAAGGAAAAAACTAATAAAAAATTGGTTTCAAAAGAAAAATAAGTTATTCCGTAGAAAATTGAATTTAAAACGTTTTAAATCCCAGTCTGTAACAGAGAAAAACTCCAAACACTCAGAACAATAAATTAGGAAAGAAAGCGGAAATGTATTTTTAGACATTTTCAATACCTACGGCGACATTACAGATATATCCGTATTAAAGCATTGGCTCATTACTCTTGTGTCGTATACATAATTTTTCATAGACAGGAAATTACATGTACTTTCATTTCATATTATGTGTGTATGTATGTGTGTGTGTGTGAGTACATTTACAAAATTGTATTTTATAGATATAAATATTAGCAGGCACCAGAATGACAACATGCCTTTTAGTATTTAGTTCCGTCTACTACGCTGTGAGCTCTAATCTTGTTAGAATTGATAAAATAAGCATCAGGTATGTACTGGTGTCGATATAATCAATTATATCTCAGTTAGGTATTTAAAATAGGTTATTCAACAGTTAACATATAAATCCAATGAATTTCTTATGCGATAAAAATTTTGAGATATATTCCGTTGGATCATTCTGATTATATTACGTTAACCGGATAGGTTTCCTGGACCAACATCTGTTGGTCTATGTAAAGCTCTATATGTATTAAAAGAATTAAAGGTAATGCTTCGTTATAGTCCTTATTATTAATATTGTTATGTGTGTGTGTGTCTGTGTGTAGACTAAACAGAACAGGAGGTGACATGTGGGATGCAGAGACGCTGGAAAATACGAGAATCTTTATTGATCACAATCTTCCGTCTTCGTCTCTCATTAATCAAATACCCATCGAATACCAGCCAGTGAATGTGCTTCACTGGCAAACTACTCGGTGTATACCATACGATTTTTAAAAAAGATATATGTATATAGGCACAGGAGTGTCTGTGTGGTAAGTAGCTTGCTTACCAACTACATGGTTCCGAGTTCAGTCCCACTGCGTGGCACCTTGGGGAAGTGTCTTCTACAATAGCCTCGGGCGGACCAAAGCTTTGTGAGTGGATTTGGTAGAGGGAAACTGAAAGAAGCGCGTCGTATATATATATATATATATATATATATATATATATATATATATATACACTGAACCCGGAACCATGTGGTTGGTAAGCAAGCTACTTACCACACACCCACTCCTGCGCCTATATATATATATATATATATATTATATATATATATATATATATATATATATACACTGAACCCGGAACCATGTGGTTGGTAAGCAAGCTACTTACCACACACCCACTCCTGCGCCTATATATATATATATATATAATATATATATATAATATGTGACAGTTGGTTGTCATAATAAAACTCAGAGTTTCGGATACCGGGGCTGAAGTCTGCTCCGGTATCTCATCAGTTATTTAGATAGCGTTTTGTTTTAATAACTGATGAGATGCCGGAGCAGACTTCAGCCTCGGTATCCGAAACTCTGAGTTTTATTATGACAACCAACTAATTGTCACATATATTTATAGATAAATTCCTCTATTTTACATAATATCGAGGTCTCATTCATCCTTTTGTTGTCATATTATTATTTTTATCATCATCATTATATATATATATATATAATTTAATTAAAGGGTACATGTATTTAAGTACATGTATTTAAGCACTAGCAATACTATTAGTTTCATATGTTGAGAAATTCTCAAATATTCATCAAGCGCAAACCATTTATCGTAACGAACTAAAAAAAATTGAATAACGCGAAAAAAAAGAAAAAAACTAAGAAGGCTGCATATAGAAAACATAGAAAATATAAAAAAACGAAAATATAAAAATTAAAATGCAAAAATAAAACGGAAAAAATAAAAAGTAAATGTGTAAAAGAGCATCCTCCTTAGACCTTAAATGATATTCATATATACGTACGTACATACATACATACATACATAGACCTGACATGGTGATTTGGGATATAGAAATATGTCACATGTATCACATGTAATACACAGGACAGGCAGAGGTTAACTGAAATTTACCTCTTAGATTATTGGTTCTCAATCGAGCTCCATATGGATTTCGGAGGTCCATATAAGATTTTGTTGTTCAAATTTATGTGCAATACTTCTGCAATACACAAAATATTTTATTTTTCTATACAATGCCTAATAATCTATATATATAAAACTGAGAATGTGTGTGTCTGTCTGTGTGTGTGAATCCCTAAAACTTGAGAACTACACAACCAATTTCATTCAAATATAACACTTGCCTTACGTAGGGTCCATGCAGTGTCATGGGCAAAAAAAATGTTTAACTTCTTGCCTAGGGCGGGCCCACAGCAATATCATATCTTCTCCATTATTTCAGTACTACGTGTTAAAAGTGAAATAAAACATCTCTCTATTGTATGTATATGGATGTATATATATATATATATATATATAGAAAATAGTAAAGAGTGAAAAAACGACAGAAGGCTTAAATGTTAAAAAAATATATATTTGCGTCAATATGTCTGAAGAATATTAGAAAATTTTTTTTTAAAATTGTTTTCCCCTTATAATGACATAATTAAAAGAAAGACCGGTTTCGCGTGTAGCTTATCAAATTTCTTGTGACGTTATGTTTAAGCCTTCTGTCGTTTTTTCACTCTTTACTATTTTCTATATATTCACCCACGTGCTTTCACAAATCAACTTTCTCATCTATCTATCTATCTATATCTATCTATCTATCTACTATCTATCTATCTATCTATCTATCTATCTATCTATCTATCTATCTATCTATCTATCTATATATATATATATATATATATATATATATATATATATATATGTATATATGTATATATATAGATGTATATGTATACATGTATATGTATAGCTGTATTTGTATACATGTATATGTATAGATGTATTTCTATAGATATACATGTATGTCTAGATGTATTTCTATAGATATACATGTATGTTTAGATCTATATATAGATGTACATGTAATATATACACATATATACATGCATACATATACACACCCATACACACACCTCAAAACACACACACATATACACACATACATAGGTGCAGGTTTGTCTGTGTGGTAACAAACTTGGTTCCAAAACACATGGTCCTCACTCAGTTCAGTCCCACTGTGTGGTAACTTGGCATGTGTCTTCTGCTAAAGCCTCAGACCGACCAAAGCCTTGTCAGTGGATTTTGTGGACAGAAACTGAAAGAAATCAATTGTATATATATGTATATATGTAAGTCTATGTGTGTGTCTTTGTGTTTCTCTCTCATCACTGCTTCACAACTGGTGTTCGTTTATTTACATCCCCATAACTTACTGGTTTCACAAGAAGAAACTGATAGAATGAGTACCAGGCTTATCAAAATATAAAAAAGCACTACGCAGTGTCTCATATTTTTACTTGCCCACTCAGTTGTATCTATCAATTTATCTTTGTGTGTGTGTGTGTGTATACATACATACATATATATATATATATATATATATATATATATATATATATATATGTATACGTTTGCACATACCATAACCCGTGCATCCCCAACACATTCTTTGCCGACAAGACATCCCACAAGGCATCTTGGAGACATCCAAGATCTCACCACTGGCATTAGCTGGATCTCATCATTGCAGGAAGATCCTTTCTGAATTCTGTTCAACTGACCCGTACTTACTATAGTACGGATTGTGACATACATCATTCACTAATAATAAGCAAGGTGAGGATTCTGCCTAAGAAAATGGGCCGACTACGCATTAACACTGCCAGAATCTCGGACCATACACTGCGAAAATGTTTTGCTGTTTCAATCAAGGTTGCCCTCAGTAGCTGCCCAACCTCCTCTGCTGAAAGTAGGTGGAATGTTTGAGAACCATTATCTTAAATGGAGAATCTGAGAAGGAAGGGCAACTCTTGACTTCTTTTGGGTGGGGGAAGGATTGCCTCAGACAATAGTAAGAGAAAACATAAAGTTATTATTAGATCAGACAATCTGGTGCAAGTGCTTGCAGCATAACTAACTTGGTTAAGGACACTTTGGAATTATGGCACAATATAAAACTGGATGAAGAATGAAGGAATACACCACCGACTTATTCTGATGGCCAGAAATGTAGATTTAAGCAGCGTTAAGCACATTAATAATAGTGCAATGTTTAATGTAATTCAGCATGATTAATAGTTCGTATTGGATTACGAATATAATTTTACCTATTAAAGTATGTATTTATGACTTAGTCATTCGACTGTTGTTAGCTAATTGGACATTCAAAAATTAAAACAAAAAGTGGCTAGAGGAAACACCACCCTGGGAACAAACCTACAAACTATTCGCATGGCGGACCTCCACCCCCCTCCCTCTGTATATATATATATATATATATATATATATATATATATATATATACACATATATATACATATGTACGACAGACTTCTTTCAGTTTCGGTCTACCAAATCCACTCACAAGACCACAAGACTTTGGTCGGCCCGAGGCTATAGTAGAAGACACTTGCCCAAGGTGCCACGCAGTGGTAATGAACACGGAGCCATGTGGTTGGTAAGCAAGCTACTTACCACACAGTCACTCCTGCGCCTATATATATATATATATATATATATATGTAGGGAGAATTCACAAGAAAACAAAAGACGAAGACAGATTGTGTAGACAACAAACATATGTATTAGTATAACGCTCGCGAATTGAAAAGGTCTTTAACGTTTCGAGCCTACGCTCTTCCACAGAAAGGAACACAGAAAGAAACAAGGAGAGAAAATAAAGAATGTGTAGTGGCAAGTGATCCATCATGGCGAATATATATATAGTCATAAAATACAGTATACATTTAAACACGTAAGGAATCCACTCGTGGGATTCAACACGCTAGAAAGAACAGCTAGGTTCCATAACCACAAAATTGGGGATAAAATTCGACAGGAACGAAATGAAAAAATAAAAACATTTCACCATCTAGTTTCCTGGACCAATTGGTTTCTGGTTTTAGTTTAGCAAGTGAATAACATTTACCCGCTAGGTGAAACCGGTGCAAGTTATGCATTGCCGAACGCACGAGTATCCTTAAAGACTTGCTCCTGAACTCCAGGACGGAGATTTTCGGACCATAATGGCATTTTAGTAAATTCCTGCTGGCTTTTTGAAATCTGCATAGCGGCACCACAGCCGGAAACCAATAGCCAAGACCGAAGTGGTGCTTTGGTGACTGCAAGATGGTAGCCGCAGCCGAAGATCGAAGGATAACGGCAAATGGGAGATAATTACTAGAGTTTTACCCTTAAAAACGAGTCTTTTTCCCTTCCATATTTTAAAGAGGTCACAGGCCAGCAGTGTTTGGGGTCTGAAGATACGCCGTAAGGCTAAACCCCTTATGAGCAAGAAACCCAGGGTAACCCCAGAAACCGGCCTACCCTACTATAATATATATATATATATATATACGCGCATGCGCGTGCACACACACACATACATAAATATGTGTGTGTTTGTGTGAGTGTGCGTGTGTGTGTATATGTCTGTCTGTCTTTGTCTCCCCACCTCCGCTTGACAACCGGGGTTGGAGTATTTACGCCCCCGTAACTTAGCGGTTCGATAAAACGACATCAATAGAATAAGTTCCTGACTTAAGAAAAGAAAATATGCGTTGGGGTCGATTCATTCGATTAAAAATTCTTCAAAGCGGTGCCCCAGCATGTCCGCAGTCTAACGACTGAAACGAATATAAAGTAAATGATGTATTTACAATTTTTGCATTATGATATATACGTGAGTGTAAGTGTGTGTGTGTGTGTGTGTATGTGTGCGTGTGTGTATGTGGTTTGTGTATGTACACATGTATTTATGCGTGTGTGTATATATATATACATAGTCAACCGTGGTACGTGACAATTATCTTATTTTATCGAACCTAGAGGAATTAAAAGATAAAGCTTACTTCGGCAAGATTCGAACTCAGACAATATCGAACGTAAACAGAGAGAAATAATGCAAGGTACTTTTCTCCGATGTTGTAACAATTCTGTGAATCCTTGCAAAGTTTTGAATATTGTTATTATACCTTTTCATCGTGATAATCCTGTGTAATTCATTTGATGGACTTTGGGGGAATTAATGACAAATTTCTTTCTAACATATTATACATCTCTGTTTTAAATAACAGAGGAAAATACCAATTGGTAAGACAGCCAGAATCATGAAATAGCAACAAGGAAGCATTTAGAAAAGAACATTTATATGTGACCCGAAAATAACCAAATTCATGCATAGTCATTACTTAAATTTTTTTCACACTCACATACACGCACGCGTATAATTATATATATATATATATATATATAATATATATATATATATAATATATATATATTATATATATATATATATATATATATATATATATACAAAGTAGTATTTTTCCCTCACGGGCTATTCTTTACTGGAAAGCAATACTCTAGTATTGCATTACTAATTTATATATATATATATATATATATATATGCATATAGGCGTAGGGGTGGCTGTGTGGTAAGTAACTTGCTTACCAACCACATGGTTCCGGGTTCAGTTCCACTGCGTGGCACCTTGGGAAAGTGTCTTTTACTATAGCCTCGGGCCGACCAAAACCTTGTGAGTGGATTTGGTAGACGGAAACTGAAAGAAGCCCGTCGTATATATGTACATATGCATGTATGTATGTATGTATGTATGTATGTATGAATGTATGTATGTATGTATGTATGTATGTGTCTGTGTTTGTCACCCCCAACATCGCTTGACAACAGTTGGTGGTGTGTTTACGTTCCCGTAACTTAGCGACCAATTCGTATAAATAGTACTAAAAAGTGACCGATAGAATAAGTACTAGGCTTACAAAGAATAAGTCCTGGGGTCGATTTGCTCGACTAAAGGCGGTGCTCCAGCATGGCCACAGTCAAATGATTGAAACAAGTAAAAGAGTAAATAAATACATACATACACACACACACACAACATAGATATTTATTAATATTTAGCAGAAGCAACAGAATGACTCTAGGGTCGAGAGTATCGTGTGTTGGCACTTGTCAAACGCACGAAACTCTTGCCTCTTGAATCACTCTGTTGCTTCTGTTAACTAATAAGAAAAATATGCGTATACTCACATTTTTCTTGTCTGAATCACCGTGCCTACATACAAGCATACATACACACACACACATACATACATACATACATACATACATACATACATACATACATACATACATATATACATACATACATACATATATATATATAATATCACGTGATCACGTGACCGACCAGACCATCAGATGTTGTAACACATCGCTGGTCACAATGCGTTCGCATTGTTTTAGCCTTCGAATGACGCCACCCCGCTGGCTAAGCGAGCAGGCCAGCAGAAGAAAGAGTGGTGAAAGAGTACAGCAGGGATCACCACCTCCTGCCGGAGCCTTGTGGAGCTTTTTAGGTGTTTTCGCTGAATAAACACTCACAACGCCCGGTTTGGGAATCGAAACCGCGATTCTGCGACCGCGAGTCCGCTGCCCTAACCACTGGGCCATTGCGCCTCCACATAGAATAAGTACTAGGCTTACAAAGAATAAGTCCTGGGGTCGATTTGCTCGACTAAAGGCGGTGCTCCAGCATATATATATATCTAATATATATATATTAGATATATTAGGCGCAGGAGTGGCTGTGTGGTAAGTAGCTTGCTAACCAACCACATGGTTCCGGGTTCAGTCCCACTGCGTGGCATCTTGGGCATGTGTCTTCTGCTATAGCCCCGGGCCGACCAAAGCCTTGTGAGTGGATGTGGTAGACGGAAACTGAAAGAAGCCCGTCGTATATATGTATATATATATATAAGTGTGTGTGTGTATGTTTGTGTGTCTGTGTTTGTCTCCCTAGCATTGCTTGACAACCGATGGTGGTGTATTTACGTCGTGTCTCTTAGCGGTTCGGCAAAAGAGACCGATGGAATAAGTACTGGGCTTACAAAGAATAAGTCCCGGGGTCGATTTGCTCGACTAAAGGCGGTGCTCCAGTATGGCCACAGTCAAATGACTGAAACAAGTAAAAGAGTAAAAGTAAAAGTAATATATATATATATATAGGTTATAAAATGAGATAGGGGTTGAAAATTCAACCCACCATGGGATAATATATATCCATATACTACTCTAGATAGGTACCCAACAAAATTAATACATAGATGTTAAAAATTGTCAACAATCAGTTCATCTATTGCATTATATGGGTAAAGGTATATATTACGTAAATTAATACTACAAAATTAGAGAATGGAGAACATACTTAAATCAGTAAAACATCAACTATCCGATGATACTCAATCCATACTTTAATACACCATTACATATGAGTAAAGGCAATATATAAAATGAAATGAGATATACAGTAATAGTAAAAAGATAAGAGATATAAGTAAAAAATTTTCAAATATAATATGCAAATAAATCAAAACTGACAGCTGTTTCGGCAGTGAGGACAGTCATACCTCATTTAACCTATAAGCCATAAAGGCAGGTATAAATGAGGCATTAACAAGGATGCCCCACGGCCTCTTCAGAGAATTAAATTAAATTTGTTATAATAGTGAAAAAATATTATACAATCATATACATATAAATATAAAAATATAAAAATGTAAAATATAAAAACTTATACATCATAATGCTACACTTATATAATATAATACACATTTGTACAAAAAAGGAAGGTAAACAGAACAAAATAAAACAAAATATATAATAGTGTATATATTAATATTAATAAGTACCGATATTATACATAGTTATTTCGATCTTGAAAGGATGGACTTGGTGCTAACTTAACTGTATCTATTTTTATTATTTTTTATTATTATTATTATTATTATTATTATTATTATTATTATTATTATTATTATTATTATTAATAGTAATTTTTATTAACTTTTATAGCTTTAGAATTTTATGAACTGTACCACGGATTTAATTATTATTTTTCATCTCCATATGTGTTAGCCTTTTTTTTATATAAAAAAAACTATTAGCCAAATATGTATAATATCGGTACTTATTAATATTAATATATACACTATTATATATTTTGTTTTATTTTGTTCTGTTTACCTTCCTTTTTTGTACAAATGTGTATTATATTATATAAGTGTAGCATTATGATGTATAAGTTTTTATATTTTACATTTTTATATTTTTATATTTATATGTATATGATTGTATAATATTTTTCACTATTATAACAAATTTAATTTAATTCTCTGAAGAGGCCGTGGGGCATCCTTGTTAATGCCTCATTTATACCTGCCTTTATGGCTTATAGGTTAATGAGGTATGACTGTCCTCACTGCCGAAACAGCTGTCAGTTTTGATTTATTTGCATATTATATTTGAAAATTTTTTACTTATATCTCTTTATCTTTTTACTATTACTGTATATCCATTTCATTTATATATTGCCTTTACTCATATGTAATGGTGTATTAAAGTATGGATTGAGTATCATCGGATAGTTGATGTTTTACTGATTTAAGTATTTTCTCCATTCTCTAATTTTGTAGTATATATATATATATACAACTTATAAAAAAGGGCAAAAGAAAAAATTCTAATGCCAAATATGCCGAAATATAGACTTATTTGTCAATAACCATATAATTTATCACTATAAGCACTATATTAAAGTATTTATATATTTAATACGAGCGATTATATTTACATATATATATATATATATATATATATATATATATATATATATATATATATATATATATATATATATATAGTTGCGCCCAATGTTCAGAACGGCATTGTTTTCGCCAGAAAAGTAAGTATAAGTTTTTATCAAAGTAGTTTTATATTCTATAATTTTCACAGACAATAAATACAATATTAATTGTAAAAGAGTAAAAGAGTATATATATATATATATATATATATACAGCTGCGGCCAAAATGTTCAGAACGGTATTGTTTTCGTCAGAAATGTAAGTATAAGTTTTTAGCAAAGTAGTTTTATATTCTATAATTTTCACAGACAATAAATACAATATTAATTGTTATTGTCTGAGATTTTGGTGTAATTTGAGAGGATAATACAAAAGTTATGGATGATTTAATGATTTACTGCAAAACCCATGGCGACCAAAATGATCAGAACGGTTGAAAAAATAACAAAATAATCAAAAATGACAGAGAATACTGGAATTATTTAATATTTAGTGTGAAGCTCTTTAGCTTCAATCACACTCTGACATCTTCGACTGCATGAGGAAATTAAATTTTCAATTTCTTGCTGGGTGATCTTATTCCATTCTTCCTGAAGGGCATTCCATAATTGCTCAGTGTTTTTGAACGTTCTCCTAGAATATTCCATACATTTTCAATAGGATTGAGATCTGGGCTTTGAGCTGGCCAATCCATAACAATAACCTTTTCAGCCTTGAGGAAGTTCATGACCACCTTAGCCTTGTGACATGGGGCATTGTCCTGCATGAATATGGGTGGTCGCTTAGTTGAATTTCTCAGCACAGGCAAGACATGATCTTTTACAAGTTGTTTATAAACTCCTGCATTTACCTCTCCATGTAATCGCACCAAAGGGTCCACACCATCTCCAGATATCATCCCCCAAACCATGACACTTCATCCACCGAATTTAACACTAGTCTTAAGGCATTTAGGCGACAATTTTTCACCTACTTTTCTACGAACGTACCTTTTCCCATCTGAGCCAAATAGCATAAACTTAGATTCATCACCGAAATGCACCGTTTGCCATTTTTCTTGAGACCACAACGCATGTTCAGTTACAAAGGTAAGACGACACTTTTTATTCTTAGAGCTGATCAGTGGCTTCACTGCAG
Source organism: Octopus sinensis (assembly GCF_006345805.1). Classification (NCBI taxonomy): domain Eukaryota; kingdom Metazoa; phylum Mollusca; class Cephalopoda; order Octopoda; family Octopodidae; genus Octopus; species Octopus sinensis. The sequence continues at coordinate 25,002,059 of NC_043004.1, forward strand.
GTGCTCTTGCTTGTAGGTCATGTTCAACTAAAGGACGAGACACAGTTTTTCAAGATAAAGTTTTCTTCAATACAATGCTCATTTTCCGAGAAACAGCAGCAGCAGTTTTAAATCTGTCCTTTTTAACCAACTTTACCATAGCACGATCTTCTCTCTTGGTCGTTTTTCTTGGCCTACCTGTAAACCTTCTTGCTTCACACAAACCACAATCATCGTAGACCTTAAGAATACCGTGTACAACATTTTTTGACTTGTTAACAATCTTTGCAATAGATCCAATACTTAAATTATCCTTCCTTTGAAGCTTAATAATCTGCTGACGAATTGGTAACGGAGTAAGTTACAAAGTACACTGCACATATTCTTACTAATGTTTAGTAAACGAACCGTTACGTAAACAAATTCAAAACATTAGAGTTCGCCGGTTAAATATACTAAAACACGGAGTAAAAGCAACCGTTCTGATCATTTTGGCCGCCATGGGTTTTGCAGTAAATCACTAAATCATCCATAACTTTTGTATTATCCTCTCAAATTACACCAAAATCTCAGGCAATAACAAATAATATCGTATTTATTGTCTGTGAAAATTATAGAATATAAAACAACTTTGATAAAAAATTATATCTACTTTTCTGACGAAAACAATGCCGTTCTGAACATTTTGGCCGCCACTGTATACATATATATATATATATTTTTTTTTTTTCTAATGATATATTATTATTAATATTAGGAAATCAATATCAGAAAACTCCTCAGAAAGATATACCCATGTGAAAAATAATTGTTGTATTGTAAAAGGAGGCCTACTTTTCATCGACAACTCGTGATTGTCACACGCTGATGACGGGTCAATACTCAGAAACTCGAGTCCATGTGTATCATAGATTGAAGACGGAAGGATGGCTTTCCTTTGCAAATACTGATATGGCACAGAAAGTGTGTCAATAGCCAGCTGGAGGAGGTGTCCACCTGGGGCTACAAGCTACAGTAGCATCCACCCTTAGGTGTTAGCCACATTTAAGTGGCAAATATACTTCATGATGTGTTGCAGCTACTGTTTATACCTCGCTCAGAGATTTATTATTATTTATATATATATATATATTCTATATGTATTCGCCCTCTCTGCATTTTACTTCTAGTCTATATGTATACACCAAGTGATTTTTGCAAGATTGCGTATACATATGTATACATGTATTTGTGTGCATATTTTCGTTTTGCATTTTATGTGTCTGTTTATGTATGTGATCTGTGTACATCTATCTGTGTATTTTGGTGTATATATGTATATTGATGGTTTAGTATGAGTATATACTGTTGTGAAAGATTTTAATATATTTTAATTTCAATTTTTATGTATTAATTGTATTAATCGAATTATATTTTCTATATAATTAATGACAATATGTATTTTGAATCCGCTCTTCGATTTAAAGTTTTTCCTCGATTTTTATAATTTATATTGAATTCATTTATTTTGCTTATTTTGTTTATCGCTAGCCTAAGACCGTTATTTGAAAGGACAATGAAACAAACCCATTTTTAAAGGTGTATCCTTTAGCTAGTTTTGATCAAATTGTTATTTCGGTTCTATTTTAACAAAACTGTCCGACGAACGGGAACGTGAAACTCCGAGTAACAGCTTTTTTGTTATATTTCTGCTGCTTTTAAGTAAAGTAAAGTATATATATATATA
>NC_043004.1:25011263-25043763 GCF_006345805.1 Octopus sinensis
GTAAATGAAATATTTTGGAAATTCTTCAACACATAGGTAGGAATTAAAGGTGTTTTCCAGTTGATCATCTGACTCATAAGATGACGAAACTTTAATTCATTCTGAAGGTGGTTCCTAGAGGTGGCCATTAACTTTGACCACCGAGCAGATGCCGCTGTGCATCGCAGCGATCTAACCTCTAAAGTTGCCTTGAGGACAGCCCCCAGGTACCGATGGTCAACACTATCGAATGCTTTCGATTTATCTAAATTAATGAGAGGCCCACCGAAGCCAGGTTTACACCCTACCATTTCGGTGATATATTGCATGAAGTGGAAGTTGTATATGGAATTGGTCGAGATTGCACAGGTTTGCGTCTCCCCAACCAAATTCTCGATGACAAGCGCCAACCTCTTTGCTAACACCTTGGCCAAAATCTTAAACTCTGTATTGAATAGAGTTATGGGCCTGTCCAGTCTCCCACTAACAATAGTAAAGGGCGCGGCGTACCCAGAAAGGCCTCCAAACGTCTAAAGAAATCCAGCCGTTTGGTCCCGTTAGGGGCGTAGACGGCCACCAGTCTAAAGACACCCCTTACCTATTGTTCACGTCCGCGACCACCAGCTTACCGTCCGGGTTCCGGAAGATCGATTAGACGCTTGATGAGATTCGAGTCATTGATGTGAAAACCCAGAAAATACTAACCAGCACACAATTTCCACATCATCAGTGACGTAGATCGCCTCTATCTAAAACGAAAACAAGGGTCAGAGGCTTAACGTCAATCCAGACTGCCTTTGAATGTCGTATTATATCCCTTCGGTAACATAATTTAACCACCAAGTGTCGATGTGCATCCCTTGACCAAGTTTGCCATGCTGACGTTTACCTGAGATATTACTAAGGAGGTCGATTAGCTAGCAATAAATATGACCAAAGTGTATCAGTTCCTGTTCGCAAACAGGGTTGCTGCCGGAAGGTCATGTGTGGCAGCAGGATTCAGCCCCTTGCCACACCTCCGGAAAGTGTCAGAAGTGGTCGTCGAAGAATTTCTACGACTTCACCAGTTCCAATTTCTTGTGTCCTAATTATCCCGATTATAATCTCTGCCAGCAACACCAAGCCTGATCTGGTTACCAAGATCAAGGAGGTGTTCGGAAAACTTTTCTAGGGAAATATGCGTCAGGTTCCGGAGTCGTCTTGAGGCCAAGGTAGAAGCTGAGGGAAGCTACTTGGAGTAAATTGTTATTTCGCAACCATTTCTAGTTGATATTTTTTTGAGTTTTTAAAATACTTTTATTTTTGGATGGAATACTGTGTTTTCTTTTATGCAAACTGTCAAATTTAGTCCGAACACCCAGTATAAATATGTAATGGTTTCTGCATAGTTTTCGCCTACCAAATACCACTTCCAATGTACTGCATCACATTATGGCGAAACGAACTTAATAAAACAGCTGTACTAGCGATTTTTGCTCGATAATTTCATACTAAATACGTCTGGAGGCCTTTCTGGGTACGCCGCGCCCTTTACTATTATCCTTACAATTCCAAAATACCCATAATAAACAGCCTCGATTCTGTACCATTTCTACTTTTCTTAATGTAAGAAAGTAAAATGAATAGGTTTCAATCGGGAATCAAAACTGAGAATAGAATTAGATTCTTGGGAAGATTATTTCTTCGTGTCCAGTGTTTTTATTAAGAGTAGCAAAAGGTACAACAGCCATCAACAGCAAAGATACAATAAAAAAACAAAACAAAACAGATTGATAAGTACAACAAAAATCATTTACTAGAACAACTGCACTGAAATCAAAAACTGATATAACCCTAGCCATACGATGGATCCTGTACCAGTTTGCTCAACGAGCTTTTAGAAACAGGAGCAATATTTCCCCTCAAACTTAGTCCAAAAATGGACAGACATATCGAATAATAAATATAGTTGAAGCATTGTATGAAAGCAGAAAGAAAAAAAGTAGACGAGAAGAAGCACTGTCGCTCATAGGTCTGCTCAATCGAGGGTGATCTGGGGGGGGGGGTTAAACAACAATACTAACAATAACTGAATTTGCGGAGGCAATGATGACAAAACGTGACACAGTCAACATTAGTATTAGTGACAGTTACGTCATATGATTTTCTGTTTCGCCTACATATGACATCATCTCATTGTGACAAATAGGAGAATATGTAACAAGATCTCAGAGTTTTCTATAAAGGAAAAGAAGATTGCTATTTAAAGATTAGAACGTGACTAGAAAGCTTTTAAAGCAGTTAGCACTTATCATATCAATATTTTTATTTTATTCTATTATTCGTTCAGTAGCTTCAAACATTTGTCTGTGGTCATGTTGGGACACGATATTTAAAGGTTTTCATTCGGCCATGTTGATCCCAGTACTTATTTCAGTATTCTCATCAATTTCTCATCAATTTCTAATTGTCGAACTGCTGGAATACCAAATATAAGAGAAACACACTCACACACACGCGTGCGCGCGCACACACACACACACCACACACACACACACACACACACACACACACACACACACACAAAACATGGGAAACCTCATAGTACTTAAGCCAACAATATCACATGAAACAAGCTACACAATCACTTGAGACAAGCTGCACTTGCATAAACGTCCATGCACGTCGGCTCAATCAGTCAGGCAACGCTGAAGCAATAGTATATGAAGAAATCACTTATCCTAAAACCTAACAACAATAAAGCATAAGCACTTCATATGAATGACAGTGAGAAAATTCAAACAACGGTACTTTAATCATACCGTGTCCTTCAGCTATGCTAAAAAAACACAATTTTGTTAAACTTCATTTGATATATTGACACCATATAAATGCTATAAATAGATGTAATTTATGTCTTGACGAAAGAACTTTATACTGAAATCAATAAAAAATACCCATGAAATATCAAAATACAAGGTTTGAATCTTTTACGAAGTGTCTTCACTGTAGCAAATTCCTCTTCAGTTTTTGGAGACAGTGAAGGCGCATGGCTCAGTGGTTAGATCGTGAGGTTGTGAGTTCGAATCCTGGACCGGGCTGCGTGTTGTGTTCTTGAGCAAGACACATTATTTCACGTTGCTCCAGTTCACTCAGCTGTAGAAATGAGTTGTGACGTCACAAGTGCCAAGCTGTATCTGCTGTTGCCTTTCTCTTGGATAACACTGGTGGCGTGGAGAGGGGAGGCCAGTATGCATGGGCGACTGCTGGTCTTCCATAAACAACCTTGCCCGGACTTGTGTCTGGGAGGGTAACTTTCTTGGTGCAATCCTATGGCCAGTCATGACCGAAGAGGGTCTCAATTTTGGAGACACATCAAAGTCCATGAAAGTTGCAAATTACTAGTCTTCAGCGCTTGCCAGATTATAATTTCTTATACGATTCTCTGATTTACGGGTATGTGGTTAGAATGAGAAGTTATGCCGTGCATACTTCTTTTAAAAAAGCATTAGCAACAAAAGTGAAATAAAATGGGTTTCAACGGAGAATAAATGTAAAATCATAAATTCAGGTCACAGTCAGATCAACACAGGATATTAAAAGCCGAAACAAAAACTGCAAAGCATTTTGTCCAGTGCTTTACCAACTGACAAATATTTTGTTGGATGCTCTACTGACTCCTTAGTACTCACTACGATGTCTTCCTAAGCGCAAACGACAAAAATTTGGAGAGGAGAAATGTGAAACGATGCTTTAATATTTTTATTTTTACCAGAGAATATTATTCGGCGTAAGTGAAGCGAAACGGCTTCAAACCGGAATTGAAATCGCAGTCTCGGGTTACGCCTACTTCCCGTACACATCTAAAAAAACCCCAAAAAACCCAAAACAAAAAACAAAAACATAAACAATTAAAAAAAAAGAAGAAAAGACTAAAAACTACATACTAGAAATATCTTAACTTCTGATAGAAGGTCTCTAAAGAGAATACAAAAATTGGTTTTTCCTCCAGATTTTCATTTTTGAACTGATTTTATTTCATTTCATTTTAAAAGGAAAAGAAAAACTACAACAAAAACATCACAACAAAACTTGTACAACATAATAACCTAGGCTTGCCTCGTTTGTAGGTTAATCACGAGTTTCAACAGAATGGGTTTTGTATCACCGATTGCGTGACTGTAGTTATATAGGATATCAACTAGGCGGCGAGCTGGCAGAAACGTTAGCACGTCGGGCGAAATGTGTAGCCGTATTTCGTCTGCCGTTAAGTGTTCTGGGTTCAAATTCCGCCGAGGTCGACTTTGCCTTTCATCCTTTCGGGGTCGATAAATTAAGTACCAGTTACGCACTGGGGTCGATGTAATCGACTTAATCCCTTTGTCTGTCCTTGTTTATCCCCTCTATGTTTAGCCCCTTGTGGGTAGTAAAGAAATATATATAGAATATCAACTAACAGAACATGTTTGTACAGAAAACAGTTATAGCCTCTTTGCACTTATGTTCTTCTCTTCACCTTTATTTTCTTTCTCCCTTTCTCATTCATTGTATATTTGTATCCTCCATTTCGTGTTGTAATGTACATTGATTTGTTCTCGGATGACTTCAATTCCATGTAAGTTTTTCTATGAGAAGAGAAGACGTTGCTAGACCCTCACTCATACTTTCTCCATTTCTAGAGATCAAGATGGTGTAAGTACTCCACTACGATCCTTTGTACAACACAATAGTCTCGTTTCGGGCACGCAATATTGACAAATCACAAAAATAACGAAACATTCATGTCTAACCCATCTGAAACGAGATATGATGCGAGTTATCCCTCTTGACTATGGTTTGCAGGTGGTTTAGTACCTGGCGAATTGATTAGGATATATTCTCTTACACTTATAAACCGCAGCATGATCACAAACTGGCAAAACACATGCCCTGTGTATGTGTGATCGATGTTGTTCATATCTCTCCACCTGCTTCCCATTTATATTTGAATATATATATATATATATATATATATATATATATATATATATATATATATATATATTATATATATATATATATATATATATATATATATATATATATATATTATATATATATATAGGCGCAGGAGTTGCTGTGTGGTAAGTAGCTTGCTAACCACCACATGGTTCCGGGTTCAGTCCCACTGCGTGGCATCTTGGGCGAGTGTCTTCTGCTATAGCCCCGGGCCGACCAATGCCTTGTGAGTGGATTTGGTAGACGGAAACTCAAAGAAGCCTGTCGTATATATGTATATATATATATATATGTGTGTGCGTGTTTGTGTGTCTGTGTTTGTCCCCCTTGCATTGCTTGACAACCGATGCTGGTGTGTTTACGTCCCCGTCACTTAGCGGTTCGGCAAAAGACACCGATAGAATAAGTACTGGGCTTACAAAGAATAAGTCCCGGGGTCGATTTGCTCGACTAAAGGCGGTGCTCCAGCATGGCCGAAGTCAAATGACTGAAACAAGTAAAAGAGTAAAAAGAGTATATATATATATATATATATAATATATATATATAGGCGCAGGAGTTGCTGTGTGGTAAGTAGCTTGCTAACCACCACATGGTTCCGGGTTCAGTCCCACTGCGTGGCATCTTGGGCGAGTGTCTTCTGCTATAGCCCCGAGCCGACCAATGCCTTGTGAGTGGATTTGGTAGACGGAAACTCAAGAAGCCTGTCGTATATATGTATATATATATTATGTGTGTGTGCGTGTTTGTGTGTCTGTGTTTGTCCCCCTTGCATTGCTTGACAACCGATGCTGGTGTGTTACGTCCCCGTCACTTAGCGGTTCGGCAAAAGACACCGATAGAATAAGTACTGGGCTTACAAAGAATAAGTCCCGGGGTCGATTTGCTCGACTAAAGGCGGTGCTCCAGCATGGCCGAAGTCAAATGACTGAAACAAGTAAAAGAGTAAAAAGAGTATATATATATATATATATATACATATACACGCACATGATACAAGTAAATAGACACCCCATAAAACATCGTTTCTGTTTATTCTTGCAAAAGCTTATATTTCTTATTAGTTGACATTTTTATGTATCAGATTCTATATGTAACTGTTTAATCATGCCATGTACAAAAGAAGCCTTAGAACTGTGTGAATTTCAAAGAGGCCGTATTATTAGTCATTCCGAATGTAGATATAGTCAGCGTAAAATCGCAGAAAACCTTGGGATCCCGCTTTCTACAGATAATAGAGTGATTGTGCAACTCACCAGAGAGGGGAAGGAGTCCACATTACCTTGTCCAGATCAACCAGAGCCCTCTGACAGGACCATTCTCTTTGCTAAGAGAAGTGTGGATAATCCTCGTTGCAAGGCCTCTGACATAGCAGAGCAAGTTGATGTCAGTCCCAGGAAGCCACGTCTTTGACCAGCCAATATGAAGTGGAGAAAAGATTGGGTCAGTCAGATGGTGGAGAGGCCATTAGCATTTTGGGACACTGCCATATTCTCTGATGAGTCAAGATTTGCTGTATTTCCTAACAGTGGTCGAGTGTGGGTCTGGAGATTGTGATCAAGAATTTGATGTGAAAATATTGCAACCAGCAATGAAACACAGCAGCTATTCTATGATGGTCTGGGGAACAATTTGGAGCAATGGTTGATCAGAACTGATGGACTGTGAGCGGAGGATAAACTCAAATAAATATGTATCCATATTCCAGAAAGGACTCCTTCCAAACTCTTCCTGTGGTGAAATGATTAAAGAAGACTAATTATGGAAGATAGGATTCCTTATCACACGCTTAAAATGCCATTCTTTGTTGGAAAAGAATGGCATTAGAAAGCTTCCATAACCAAGCCAGTCACCAGATACGAACCCTATAGAACACCTCTGGGGCATAATGGACAGGACATTTGATAAACAGAACAAGAAAGCATCTTCAAAGCCAGATCTTTTGAGATTATTGCATGAAACTTAGCAAGATATTCCGTAAGAGAATATTCACCATCTGATCTGTAACATGTCTAAAAGGGCCTTTGCATTGAAAAATGCAAAGAGCATGTCTATTAAATATTAAATGTTCACATTATAACAACTAACAAATAATTTGAATGTATAATTTCAGATTTAAATAAATTTGGAAGATGTCCGTCATATATATATATATGAGGGATGACCACTAAGTGGACTTCCATTATGCTAGAGATTGACTCCATTTTTTTGAGAACAATCTTTTCTTAGTGGTCAGACCATATGGGGTCTACCTCTAGTATAATGGAAGTCAACTTGGTAGTTATCTCTCTTATATGTATTTAATATAATTTTTCTGAATTTTCAGATTTTTCAATATGCTAGGCCACTGGTTTAAAATTGGTATTAATCAAATTAACATCTGTCTATCTATCTATCTATCTATCTATCTATCTATCTATCTATCTATCTATCTATCTATCTATCTATCTATCTATCTATCTATCTATCTATCTTCTATCTATCTATCTATCTAATCAAATTTTATATATATATGTATATATATATATATATATATATATATATATTATATATATATAATAAGAAGGGGTCATTGCCGAGATGCACTTTAACTGTAATCGAACCGCAGCAATGAACTCCCGAAATGGCCATAGGTGTGTTTCATTTGATTTTGTGGAACTCTTTTTACTCCTGGACTCTAACCTACCATGGTTTCAGGAATTGAACATGTTTGGACGTAATCTTTCGTGTGAGGGCAGTAAAAAATTATTTTAGTCGATTGATATTCTATTTTATTTTAGTTTATTTAGATTTTTAGTAGCATGACACGCTTTAGAATTTTTAGTCGATTTTATTTATCTTTTTGATAAGCCGTTCTATATATTTGTATTTTTTTCCGCATATATATTTTCACCTTCTGTTTTTTGTATATGTACATTTTATATGTTTAAGAACCATGGTAATATTTATATGTGATCAAATGTTTGGAGGTATGGTGTTATATATAAAGTCGTTGCCTCGAATTGATGTTTGTTCTATGATCAATATTTCTTTATCTCTGTCTCAATTACATTTCAGCACTTCTTTTTTGCAGTCCTATAAGCCCTTTTGCTTCCATAAAAGAGACAAAAACTACTTCTTGTATATATATATATATATATATAATATATATATATATATATATATATATATATATATTTGCATATATTTGTGTGTGTGTGTGTGTTTGTCCCCCACCACCGTTTGACAACCGGTGCTGGTGTGTTTACGGCCCTGTAACTTAGTAGTTCGACAAAAAAGGATGATAACATAAGTACTAGGGTTATAAAAATAGCCCCAGGCACGATTTGTTCGACTAAAATCCTTGAAGGCGGTTCCCCAGCATGGCTGAAGTCTAATGACTGAAACAAGTTAAAATTAAAATAAATAAATCTATCTATCTATCTATCTATCTATCTATCTATCTATCTATCTATCTATCTATCTATATATATATATATATATATATATGTATGTATTTATGTATATATATGTATGTATTTATGTATGTGTGTTTACGGCCCTGTAACTTAGCAGTTCGACAAAAAAGGATGATAAAATAAGTACTAGGGTTATAAAAATAGCCCCAGGCACGATTTGTTCGACTAAATATATGTATGTATTTATATATATATAAATAGAGCAAACTTACTCAGATTGTACAGACTCAAAGAATTAGAGGGGAAAGGGTATGGTATTACAAGTCCGACAGCTGATTCTGGGAGCTCGGCGTTACTTCTTGGTGTTGGTAGATGTAGCTCACCAAAAGTTTGCAGCCTGTAATGAAAGCAGACAAGCGTTGGAAAAAATGCGGCCTCCTTCTTTCAGAGTGACGATATAAGAATCTAACGTATCAGATTATAATGCGGAGAAATATAAATTATATAAAAGAAAGTTTACTATCTTTTGATGTATTCCCATGTTGTAATGAAACAATCGTAACAAGAGAATTAAAAATAATACTCAAAACACAACTCTTTGCTTTAAGATATATGTGTGTGTGTGTGTGTGTGTGTGAGTACGCATAGACACACAGACAATCACATGTACGTACGTACATACATTAAACATAAATACATGAATGCATACATACATACATACATAGATACATACATTTTCAATTATAGGGAGAATGGAGTTGTTAGAGACGTGGTGCTGTTCGTAATACTTGTGATAAGATCATCTATCAATAAAAAACGACACCAAGTGGTTGGGAAATTGTTTTTGTCACTGACAGTGTCATTGAGGGATTGAACTCTGGGCGATCATACTAATTTATGGATGTCTTGCACAAAAGACAGTCCAACAGTTACGCCCGTTGCTTACTTTAGTTACAAGGAAAAACGTGAACTCATCACTACAAACCAAACGAAACACTAATTGCTTATTCATGATAGCAATTTACAACCCTCTTCATACACTGCCACCCTCACCCCCACTCTCACTATTACGCCTATTTTGAGTGTACGTCTGTGTGACTGAATTTCTTTAGAAAAGGAAATACTTGAAATATACATTTCAAAATTACGATGACTAACTTTTCTGAACTCAAATGGTGATAATTTTCTGGGTAAAATTGTTTTGCATTTTCAAGTGCACACCTCAATGTATACAGATACATGCACAGTTATATAGAAATTCTTGAATACACACACACAACACACACACACACACACGAAGGATTGAGTCCGAAACGTTGGATATTTCACTCCTCACGGCAAGTTCAATGTACCCCTTTCACTGTTTTCTGTATATATATATATATATATATATTATATATGTATGTATTTATGTATATATATGTATGTATTTATGTATGTGTGTTTACGGCCCTGTAACTTAGCAGTTCGACAAAAAAGGATGATAAAATAAGTACTAGGGTTATAAAAATAGCCCCAGGCACGATTTGTTCGACTAAATATATGTATGTATTTATATATATATAAATAGAGCAAACTTACTCAGATTGTACAGACTCAAAGAATTAGAGGGGAAAGGGTATGGTATTACAAGTCCGACAGCTGATTCTGGGAGCTCGGCGTTACTTCTTGGTGTTGGTAGATGTAGCTCACCAAAAGTTTGCAGCCTGTAATGAAAGCAGACAAGCGTTGGAAAAAATGCGGCCTCCTTCTTTCAGAGTGACGATATAAGAATCTAACGTATCAGATTATAATGCGGAGAAATATAAATTATATAAAAGAAAGTTTACTATCTTTTGATGTATTCCCATGTTGTAATGAAACAATCGTAACAAGAGAATTAAAAATAATACTCAAAACACAACTCTTTGCTTTAAGATATATGTGTGTGTGTGTGTGTGTGTGTGTGTGTGAGTACGCATAGACACACAGACAATCACATGTACGTACGTACATACATTAAACATAAATACATGAATGCATACATACATACATACATAGATACATACATTTTCAATTATAGGGAGAATGGAGTTGTTAGAGACGTGGTGCTGTTCGTAATACTTGTGATAAGATCATCTATCAATAAAAAACGACACCAAGTGGTTGGGAAATTGTTTTTGTCACTGACAGTGTCATTGAGGGATTGAACTCTGGGCGATCATACTAATTTATGGATGTCTTGCACAAAAGACAGTCCAACAGTTACGCCCGTTGCTTACTTTAGTTACAAGGAAAAACGTGAACTCATCACTACAAACCAAACGAAACACCAATTGCTTATTCATGATAGCAATTTACAACCCTCTTCATACACTGCCACCCTCACCCCCACTCTCACTATTACGCCTATTTTGAGTGTACGTCTGTGTGACTGAATTTCTTTAGAAAAGGAAATACTTGAAATATACATTTCAAAAATTACGATGACTAACTTTTCTGAACTCAAATGGTGATAATTTTCTGGGTAAAATTGTTTTGCATTTTCAAGTGCACACCTCAATGTATACAGATACATGCACAGTTATATAGAAATTCTTGAATACACACACACACACACACACACACACACACGAAGGATTGAGTCCGAAACGTTGGATATTTCACTCCTCACGGCAAGTTCAATGTACCCCTTTCACTGTTTTCTGTATATATATATATATATATATATATATATATATATATATATATCAGGTCATTAAGAATGAAACGTTCTTTCTTATGTATCAAGTTTGACAGTCGTTAACTCTAATGTTTTCTCCCGACAATTATTTGTTTTACAACATTGAAGAGTTACATCACCACTTTTCGAAATGCAATTCATGGTGTTTGATTATATTGTGAGATTCCTTATATAAATCAATTTTTGTGAACCCATGGACAGATGAAAAAATTCGTGTTGTTTATGAATATGTGTTCCGTCGGGGAACCTATGCATCCCAGACAGCTCGAAACATCAATGAGGTGTTTGGCGAAGATGTGGCGAATGAGCGCACTATATGTCGATTGTCTGAGAAGTTCCGGTCTGGTGACTTTACTCTTGAAAATCAGCCTCGTGGTAGACCTGAGACCAGATGGATGATGATGACCTGGAAACTGCAGTGGAAGTAGATACATCTCAAACTACGCGTGATTTAGCAGCAAGGTTTGATGTTTCGATTCCAACTGTATTGGACTATCTGAAACAAATTGGCATGGTAAAGAAGCTGGACAAGTTACCAGTCATTTTGCAATGCTTCTCTCGAGTACCTATGGCCACCGAGAAAGTGACAAAAGTCTTGTACAAGCTTTTGTCTTTTAAATCCAATGACGTACAGATGTCTCACTATGAATGTGAAACGGCTATCATCTGATAAGATGAAGCTATCATATGTATATATGTATGTATGTATGTATGTATGTATGTATGTATGTATGTATGTATGTATGTATGTATGTATGTATGTATGTATTATGTATGTATGTATGTATGTATGTATGAATGGATGGATGGATAGATGGATGTGAGTGTGTATATGGATGGGTGTGACTGTATGCATGTGACTGTGTGTATGCGTGTATGCGTGAGCGTGTGTATGTATGTACAAAGGGAAGTAAAAAAAATTATCCGCACTTTCATTAAAACTCTAGGTTGGCGGCGCTGCCTTCAGACCTGGGGTGCTAAAAGGTGGTACTTTTGTGGTTATATAACCAAAGTTTGACCTGGATCGCTTCAGCTTTCTCTCTTGTGTTACAGAGTAAACATAGTTGCTCTGTTGGCAGTGTGCATCAAGGAATAACAGAGATCAGTAATCCGATTTCTCTTGTTTGATAGCGTATCAGGGTCTGAAATTCATCGAAGACTTTCATTACAATACAGGGACAGTGCTCCACCGCGTAAAAGTATGTGTGAGTGGATCGAGAAGTTTTTAAAATGGCCGGACAAGCGTGGAGCGTGAAGTGGGTGTAAGATGTTCATCGAATTTCACCGCTGACGTGAAGATTCAACAAGCTCTAGAGATAGTTCTGGCGAACCGACGAGTGACCATCGATGAGGTGGCATGTTCTCTGCAAATTAGTCAGGGTTCTGCATCCGAAATTATTCAAGACAAGCTTCACTTCCGCAAAGTCTGTGTGAGATGAGTGCCAAGAAAGCTTACCGAAGCGCATAAGTGCAATCTGTCAACGTTTACTCGACCCCTACAACGATGAAAGCGAAGCATTTATGGAGAGAGCATTCACAAGAGATGAGATCTGAGTTCTTCACTTTGAGCCAGTATCCAAAAGGCAGAGTATGGAAAGGAAACCTAGAATCGCCAGTGGAAAAGTAATTCACAACTCAACCTTCCGCAGAAAAAGTGATGCTAGCCAGTTTTTGGTACGCAAAAGGGCCTATACTGAAACGTTATCTGGAAAAAGGGGTCTACAATCAGTGTAAAATATAGTCAAATGCTGACCAACAAACTGATATCAGCAATTCGCACCAAACACCGAGGTCTATTGTCAAAACAAGTGTATTGTTACACGACAATGCACACTTACATATGGCCGCCCCCATTAGGTTTCGAGTTACTAAACAACCTCCATACATTCCAGATCTCGCTCCTTCCGATTATCACGAGTTTGTTCAGCTCAAGCATTCCTTATGAGGTCATCCATTTGCTACGGATGAAGAAGTGCAGGAAGCGGTGTGCACAAATGGCTGCGCGAACAGCCGAAAACTTTCTTCTCCGATGGAATAAAAGCAAGCTTGCAGACTGCTGGAAGATGTGTATCGAAAAGCAAGGAAATGATGTCATTATTCAACTTCTGCTTTTGTTTCAATGAATTAAAATTACTGAAACAAATAGGCATATAATTCTTGAACTACACTTGTATGTATGTATGTATGTATGTATGTATGTATGTATGTATGTATGTATGTATGTATGTATGTATGTATGTATGTATGTATGCATTTATGTATGTATTTATGTATGTATGTATATATATATATATATATATATATATATATATATATATATATATATATAATAAATATTAGGGAATAAATCCAAATTTACAGGGAGAAAAAAAAATCAGATTTAGGATAAATCCAATTTTATAGTAAAATATTATATAATATTAATTAGAGACAAAACCACTATTTTGCAAAACAAACAAGGAAAGACTTAATCAATACATAAAATTTTAATAAAAAGTAAAAAAACCGCCACTACAATTGTTTCATGTCCTGATCGACAATCTTCAGGTGGATTTCCAATTTTCAAGTCAGTATTTTATGTATTGATTAAGTCTTTCCTTGTTTGTTTTGCAAAATAGTGGTTTTGTCTCTAATTAATATTATATATATATATATATATATATATATATATATATATATATATATATATATATAGAGAGAGAGAGAGAGGGGAGGTTATGAGAGGTAATGGTGTCAGTGAGACCCAAAGGTGTCAAGTAATGCTGAGTAAGTGTTATGGATAGACCATAGTTAAGTTCCAGGTTCGGTGATTATGCGAATAAGGGGTCTACGTAGGTCATATATCAACGTATGTATACAAATTTTTTTTCTGTAATAAGATAAAAAACCTAGGGTTTGTAGATTTTAGAACATTTATAAATAGAAGGTCATACAGCTGTTTCTAGGATATTTATTATATCCCTTCATCCGAGACGGTGGGAGCAGATGGTTAAGCAATAGTTAGTTTAGATAAGATACCGCACTCTCTATTTCGCATCTTATCTAAATTAACTATTGCTTAACCATCTGCTCACACCGTCTCCAATGAAGGGATATAATAAATATCCTAGAAACAGCTGTAAGACCTATTTATAAATGTTCTGAAATCTACACACCTTTGGTTTTTATCTTATTACGGAAAAAAATTATATATATACTAGCACTATGACCCGGCCAGTCAAAATGACTGAAACAAGTAAAAGAGTATATATATATATTTCAGGCGAGAGTTTCAGGGAGTCGCTAGTGATGTATCGGGATGATCAAAAATCCGGCCAGCTAAAATTTGGTTAAAGTGATTCAAACTGCAGACTCAACGCAAAATGGTCACATTTAATTCAAAGCGTTAAAAATGTTATGAAAACAATTGGTATGTGTTCACAAAGTCCAAACGATTAATACGAAAAAACCCTCCAGGCTACATCCCGAAAATTCATTTCTTTGTCGAATTTCTACAATGTTTACGGCGATTCGTTTTTATATCTTGATTTTTTATTTTTCATGCAATTTACGCATGCTTGCACGCGTGGGGAACACAGTTCACGTCAAACAGCTGACTGAGTAAAGTTCACTATTCAATGCATAGGATAAGGCCTAAACAAACACATTATAGATTTTTGCACTTGCGAGATGAATTTCGGAACAGAAATAGCGCAGTTCAATTTTCATTCGCCTAAACATTAAGTGACCCATTTTTGGTGGTTCTACGATTTGTTGGTTAGGAGGAGATGTGCCGGGAAGTTAAACACACACACCACACACACACACCACACACACCACACACACACACACACACACACACACATACACACACAGATACACATACATACACACAAGTTGAGTTTTATATACATATATATGCATAATTTTAAATTTGGGCATACACCTTGTAGTATGCCGTTTAAAGCTCGTTCACTGTATTCAGCTACCTGATGTCATCAGCAGTATGGATTTTAAGCCACTGGATTTACTTCAGGAATTTCTTCGTTAACGTAGAATTAATTATGTATGAGAGAAAGAAAAAGAAAATGGAATTAACGAGATTTTTTATTAACCACTACGAACGTTTCAACCCATTGTGCATCGGTCCCTCACGGGTGAGATGTTGTTCTTTGTAAGTCAATTTATTACTTATAAAATAAGTGTTCTTCATTTTAACTCAACTTTTCTTGTGTATGCGAGTAGATACAGATAACTACCAGAAAGAATTCTAATCGATATAAACGAAACGGAGATTAAAGAACGAGGCACCTTATGACAAGTCACTTCACGGGGTACATCTGCATCGAATGATGTACCACAGCTATTTGCACAGCGTCTCATCTGCGAGGAATCGATGCGCGATGGGACGAAACGACCGTAGTAATTAATAAAAAATCTCGTGATTTCCATTTTCCTTCTCCTTGTATATAACAGAGATTGTCATTCGGTATTAATATGGCTTTCGTCGCTTTCAGTTGCGGTTAGGCATCCTAATGCACTTGGAACATCCAATGCTGAATTCCAAATAACTGCAATGTCGAAACGTATGTGCGAACTAACTATTAAAACTTGTGTTATCTTAATTTACCAATATATATAAATTAAGGTACTGACACGGGACTGCCAGCCGTGGAGAGCACTGGTGGACCTGCTCGGCTCTACGCATGATGATGTCTCGGGGACCACAAACCTGGGATGATCACAGCCTCATCAGGCAAGTACATGAAGCGAAGCGATATATATATATATATATATATATATATATATATATATATATTCCTCCTTATGCCTGTGAAATCTTGTATCCCTGCTGTAAGGCTTTACTTCCACACACTCCAGCTTAATTTAATTCGTCCTTAGTCGAAAGACACTTGTTGTTATATCCTTTTATTTGTATTTGTGTAACATTCTCCGTTTTTTCCGTCCTTGTTTTCGTATACATTCTTCCAAGGAATCTAATGCTCTTAGGTCAGTTTTTCCTTGGGGCTGGCCAGATTGGAGCAATCTCGAGTATAACCAGCCGAAATTGCAAAGATAATCTGGAACTCGGCTAAGGAAAGAAAACTCCGAATGACCCGTCCTTGTTTCCTTGTATCGTCTATCTGGATGATTTGTTGTCCCTTTTCTGTATCACCTAACTGTCTGGATGTTTCGCGTTCTTGTCCCATTTTGCATTATACACACACACACACACACACACACACACACACACAACATATATATATATATATGCATTATGGATGTATGTGTGTGTGTGTACGTGTGTGTGTATATGCACACACACAAAAAGACCTCTCAAAATATATAGACGCCATCTGCTTTTTAGTCTTTGAAAGATTTATTCCAACAAAAAAATAATGCTATTTGATGTATTTATTTAAATATTTAAATCTAGTATTCAGTAGGCATGCGTGGCATCAAATGGGTGAGGACTGTTGCTGGTTTGTATGAGAATGGCTTAACGTCTGACTGACCTTTGTAACGTAAAAAAAGTTACTTCTAAAATACTTCTCACCAAATATTTAGTAGAATATTCCTAATAAGCATCGTACTAATGAATAGTGTCTGCACAGATAAAATTGTATAATGCGATGTGTCTATTCACTTTTGTATGTGTACTACATACATACATACATACATACATACATACATACATACATACATATATATATATATATATATATATTATATATATATATATATATATATATATATATATATATATATATATATATATATATACAGGCACATATATATATACAGACATATATATACATATACACACGCATATACATACATATATACACATATATAATTATATATATATACGTGTGTGTGCGTGTGTATACTTATATATATATACAAATATACATACGTGTGTGTATGTACATTAAAGTATACACCCACATATACACTCATATATATTATTATTCTTTTATTCTTCTACTTGTTTCAGTCATTTGACTGCAGCCATGCTGGAGCACCAACTTTATTCGAACAAATCGACCCCAGCACTTATTCTTTGTAAGCCTAGTACTTATTTTATCGGTGTCTTTTGCCGAACGTAAATACACGTAAATACACCAGCATCGGTTGTCAAGTGATGTTAGTGGGACAAACACACACCACACACACACACACACACACACACACACCACACACACACACACACACACACCACACACACACATACACACAAACACATACACACAAAATATACGCACACACACATACATATATACACGTCTATCAAATCCACTCACAAGGGTTTGGTCGGCCCGAGGCTATTGTAGAAGACACTTGCCTAAGGTGCCAAGCAGTGTAACTGAATCCGGAACCATGTGGTTAGTTAGCAAGCTACTTACCACACAGCCACTCCTGCACCTTATACATATATAAGCACAGATTTCCCTTATATATTTTCGCCTTATAGACATATAAGCACAAATTTCCTATGACCAAATCATAATAGAGTTTATTAAACATTTTTGACATTTTCAAACCTACGTTTTTGAGCGGCGTCTGGTATCCTTCTTTCTAAAAACATCAATTGATTGGTCAATTCAGTTTTTTTTTGTGAGAAGTGAATAGACACGTTCTTTCTTAGCTACTTATGAAAAGAGAAAAGAAAATATTACTACGCAAAAAAAACCACAAAGTTTCAATCACATGTGTTATTCGATCTGAACAGGATCTTCCCAGGGGGTTTATTTCTAGGAATTCATATATTTATATATTGCTTGTTACAAAATATGTATACATTATGTATTATATGTAATAGGCTGGGGCGGGGATGTGTGGTAAGAAACTATTTAGCATATAGTTTGCAGTAGGCTTTGTTCGGTACGCAGTATTGGAATGTCACAATAGTCTCACTTGTCTATGACATACTTAATGTGTTTTTAACACCAGGCACATTAAAAAGATGTCCTTTTACACCTAAAAATGTAGTCGACCTGCGAACCAACTACACCCACATATGTGTTCAATCTTTCTATACCGCGAGTTCCTTCTAATTATTTGGATTTTTCTGTGACATGAAACATTGGGATATTCCAGCAGATGGTTTTTAAACCATTTAGCATATAGTTATAGTCGGCGATATAGTTTGCAGCAGGCCTTGTACGGTACCCGGCACTAAAAAGCCACAACAATAACGAAACATCGATATCCGTCGCTCCGAAAAGAGACCTGATGTGAGTTGTCTCACTTGCCTATAACTTACTTCCAGATATTTTTAACACCAGGCGCATTTAGAGGATATTTTCATATTTCTAAAAACGCAGCTGACCCACCAACTAACAATGCACACATATCTTGTGTGTGTATTCTTGCGTGTGCGTCTTCTTGTATGTGTGTTGCTGTGTATGAATGTATGCGCGCATATGTGCGCGTGTGCCTGTGCATACCTTTGCGTGTACGTGTGTCTATGTGTGGTGTATGTGTGTGTGTAAGTGGATGTGAGTGTGTGTGGTTGTAGCACATTTAAACCCTAGCATAAATCAAGCGAGGACACCTCCTACATTGATAGGGTTTCTAACCGCCCAGCGTCAATAATCAAACAATTAGTTAACAGTATTGGCAGTCGTGTTTCCAACCTATCTAATGATGAAGCTGCTTTCAAAAGGGCAGCCCCATTAGATAGGTCCAGTTTTACAAATAGTATAACCTATATTGAATCAAACGTAGATAGGCTAAAAAGACATAGACGGAAGAAAATACTATGCTGTAATTCTCCATACAGCAAAAATGTGGATACGAATATAGCAATAAAATTCCTGAAAGTCATAGATAGCTTCTTCCCACACTTACATAAGCACCCCAAGATCTTCAGTAGAAATACAAAGTTAACTATAGTTACCTCACCAACATAGGATCGAGTATTTTGAAGCACAATAATAATAGCAGCATTAGGAACTCCCCTCTCCCAAAGAACCTGTTATTGTAGATCCCTAGATATCTGTTCTCTGAACAATATGTGCCAGGAAAACGAACTACTGTACAAGGATAATATTACGGACTTGAAAGGAACAATAAAAACTTACATTGGAATGATGGGAAACACCTTCAAGTAGAGATATACTCAGCATTTGGCTCCGTTCAAAGACAAAAACAAAAGATACATAGCATCTTTATCCAATATGATATGGACATTTACAGAGAGGAGGGTGAAGAACTCTCAAATAATCTGGAGCATTATAGCTAAAGCCAGCAAATATAGGAGGTGAGTAAGCAAGTGTGACATTTTTATTACGGAAAAACTAAATATTATAACACAAACAATGAGCGCTTTAAACATTATGGAGGAAACCTTCTCCCTTGCATGCACAAGAAAATCTCATACGAGGTGTTATCAAAAAGTTTCCGGACTAGTTGTGATTAATGAAACATAACTTATTTATCTAAGTTTTAACATCACCTCCTTCATAATAGCCACCTTGCGCAGCAATACACGGGTTCCAGCGTCCACTTTTGGAATCCGGCCAGGAAGTCATTTTCCGTAAGCGAGGACTTTCAACGGTGTTAAAACGGTGACCTTTAAGCTGCATTTTCATCTTGGGGAAACGATGGAAGTCCGCAGATGTTAAATCTGGCGAAGAGGGTGGGTGCATATATGATACCATGTTGTTTTTGGCAAGAATGAGGAGAGATCGGTGACAGTGCATTGTCGTCGTGAAGAATCCAATTCTTCGCGCTCCACAGATCTGGTCGCTTTCGCCGAATGCCCTCCCTCAAATACTTCAAAACGTCGCAGTAGGACTCCAGGTTGACGGTTTGTCGCTGGGGGTCGAATTCACGATGCACGATACCGCGGATGTCGAAAAAAAAACGATGAGCATGTTCTCTTGACTGAGCTGTGGTTCTGTCGTGCCTCCTTCGGTCGTGGAGATGAAAGGCTCTTCCATTGCAACAACTTCCATTGCGACAGGGTCGTACCCGTAGACCCAACTCTCATCACTGGAAGGATGAGTCATCAGCGGTACGCTGACGGAGATTTTGACGGACTTCGACGCGATGTTCTTTCTGCTCAGCAAGCGGGGGACAAACTTGGTAGAGAAACGCCGCATGTTTAATTCAGACGTTAGGATTACTTGCACGGATCCATACGACAGACCAACAACATCAGCAATGTAGTTGACTGTCCCTCGGCTATCCTCATGTACAAGCTTATGAATTTTCTTCACATTTCCGGGATTGACGCTCGTGGCAGATGTTCCACATCACTCGTCTTCCGATTTTGAAGCGCACGTGCCACTCGAAACATTGTGTAAGCTCGCTGAAACCTGCTCAATATCTCTGTAGCAGACTTCCCAAGTTTAACGCAAAATTTTACTTTGGCTCTTTGTTTCAACTTCTTGTCTATGAAAAAGTCGCAGACTATAGCATACACGTGATCAAACAACAGAAATTCCACAACTTGTGAAGTAAAAATAGCGATGTCACTTGGCACACTGCCTCAAGAAGGTCACTGTTGGCTCTCACTGCGCATGCAACCGTGTCCTGCCATTTGTTGCGCTACAGCATTAGTCCGCGAACTTTTTGATGCTTCGAAATTTCAAGCATAACACCTCCGTCACCCAATCAGCCATCACTCTAACCTGGGAAAGCTTCTGTATATCGATTATATGTGCATTACACATTAAAAACATATACTCCCGTGAACTTATGCTGGATTCCCTAAACTCTACAGATTTATATGCATAGTGGCGGCGCAATAGCCCTGTGGTTGGGGCAGCGAACTCGCGGTCGGAGGATCGCGGTTTCGATTCCCAGATCGGGCGTTGTGTGTGTTTACTGAGCGAAAACACCTAAAATCTCCGGCAGGGGGTGGTGGCGACCCCTGTTGTACTCTTTCGCCACAACTTTCTCTCACTCTCTCTTCCTGTTTCTTGAGTAACGCTACGATGGACTGGCGTCCCGTCCAGCTGGGGGGAACACATACGCCACAGAAACCGGGAAACCGGGCCCATGAGCCTGGCTAGGCTTGAAAAGGGCGACGTTTATCGTATATACATAGCACATATTCATGACATCATGATTCACAGGAAAACCATATGCATATAAACTTATGAACTTACAAATCTATGGACCAAGACCGGCGTAAAAAAAATGTGTGAAATCCCATAAATAATTATATGCGCATACTCAAATAAGAACAAAAAGCATGCTGCATGTGTGCGTGTGTGTGAATGTGTGTACGCGTGTGTGTATATTCTAATATTTTTTGTGTATGCATGTATGTCTACATACATACATGCATAAAAACATACATACAAGCATACATACATACATACATACATACATACATACATACATACATACATGCTATCATACATACATGCATGCATCCACATGCGCGCACATATATGGTCGTGCATAAGATAATTAAAGAATTATTTAAACTATGGTGAATGCAACTTCTTGCAAAGATCAAGAGCTAATGCAAGAGAGATAGCAATTAAAGTATTCTTATAACTTACCTCCCGTGATGTGTGTATTTTGAAATCTCGTCTATGCTTGTATATTCTCTTCCAAAATGGGGGCGTGTGTCAACACTTCCATGTGGAACACATGAATTATTGTGAAAATCTCTTCACTTGAAACCATCGGTCGTCTTTTTAACCCACAAATAAAGTACATAAGGATATATTCCATCACAATATCAGATTTTTTAATTAATTTTTTAAAAACTAAACTAAACAGTTTCAAACTTCGAATACTAGTAGAATTTCTCACGTAGAACACGGTTTACTTTGAACGTTTTTGACAAAATTTCGTGTTGTAGAAGTTATTTCGTGTTAAAGTTTTCGCATTTGTGTAATTTCAACCAATCAACGACGTGTATTCGGTTGAAGACAGTTACTGCTGTTTACAATAGTAATCGAAGAGGAACGTCTTCCGGGTCATCTCTACTAAATGTCACCACTCTGTTTGCAGAATCAACACCAAAGAAGGAAGAAATATTATTTACATATATTTATTTGTTTGCCCGGTATCGGTGTTTTATCCATACATAAAGCGCGCGGGTGTTTAAAAGACCTATAGAGCAACGAGCCCACAGCGAGCTTTTTTGTTGTTGACGTATATGTAGTTTCAAAGTGCCTTATTTTACAACTATGAGATGTATTATCATGATTTTATCTTGCTATAATCAACAACAAACACATTTCGTCAATATAAAAGTCTTTATTAGATTAAAAATATCATTATCAAAACATGAAAATAAAACAAAACAAATAGCGGCTTATACACCAGAAAATACGGTAATTGTAGAGGCAGTGACAAGTTCGCTCGCTGGTTGCTACTTGATAGTGTAGAAAGGAGGGAAAGAGTAAGGACTGCAGGGTGCTGACTAGAAAGGAAGAAAGGATAAAGGTGGCATCGTCTTCGCTCGCCATACGAAAGGAATAGAGTGGTGACATTTAGTAGAGATGACCCGGAAGTTGCTCCTCTTCGATTACTATCGTACACAGCAGCAGCTTTCTTCAACCGAATACACCTCGTTGTTTGGTTGAAATTACCCAAATACAACAACTGTAACACAAAATAACTTCTAAAATACGAAATTTTATCAAAAACGTTCAAAGTAAACCGTGTTCTACGTGAGAAATTCTTCCAGTATTCGAAGTTTCAAACTGTTTAGTTAAAAAAAAAAAAAGAATTAAAACTCTGTGATTGAAATGGAATAGATCCGTACATAATACGTAGATACATATCTACACGTGTGTGTGTGTGTGTGTGTGTGTGTGCTTGCGTCAGTGTCTTTTAAAGTTCCCTCGTGCAAACTTGTGTGCCATGTTGTGCTTCCCTTGTGTATACAACCCTATCACTTAACCATTCGACACAGATATTCGATAACATAAACATCCTATTTGAAATACTGAAAATACTGTGGCCTTGTATGACCTACTAAAAGCATCGCCTCCGTCAATTGGCAGAAACCAGTAAAAGAATAAAAGAACTAACAACTACTGTTGGTGTTCCTATTACTGACTAAAATATTAACCAATTTTTTACAAAAATTTTCGTCATTATTATAAGGTTGTCCCAAAAGTTCTTAGAAAGTCTTGGAAAATAATGGTCTTTATTTTGAGGAATAATTTTTGTTGTTTTTGTTAGTACTTGGCGAGTAAAAATTCTATTTTCGCAAGTGTTTACGAACTTTTGGGACAACCTAATATTATCCTCCTCCTCATCATCATTACTCGCATCATTACCGCCCTCATTGAAAGCATCATCATCCTCATCATCATCGTCGTCGTCAACAACAACAACAACAACAACAACAACAACAACAACAACAACAACAACAACAACAAAAAAAAAAAGAACAAAGGAAAGTCATCCATTATAAAGAGAGTCCCACATTAGTACGAGCGCACCCATTCACTCAATGTTCCACTACATATTTGGTGAGAACTATTTCAGTAGTCAGTTCTTCATTGGAAAGGTCAATCAGCCACGAACCCTTTCCTATATATTATAGCAACAATCCTTCCCCATTCGATACCTCCTCCATTTCACGAGATTGTTTCCATTTTTCTGATAATCTGTTTTTCTTCCATTTTCTCATTATTTTTTTTTGCTTAGGCTAATCATTCTATGGGTCTGTCTGTATGTCTGTATCTATCTATCTATCTATCTATCTATCTATCTATCTATCTATCTATCTATCTATCTATCTATCTATCTATCTATCTGTCTGTCTGTCTGTCTACCTGTCTATCTATCCATCTATCTATCTATCTATCTATCTATCTATCTATCTATCTATCTATCTATCTATCTATCTATCTATCTATCTATCTATCTATCTATCTATCTATCTATCTATCTATTTCTCTCTCTCTCGATGTACAAGCGAACGCGCGCGCACACACACACACACACTCATACACACTCATACACACACACACATATCAACCCGCCTGCCTACTTGCTTGTGTGGTGTTTTTCCTCCTTCCATCTCCCTCTCTTCTCCTTGTTGTTGTTGTTGTTGTTGTTGTTGTTGTTGTTGTTGTTCTTCTTCTTCTTCTTCTTCTTCTTCTTCTTCTTCTTCTTGTTCTTGTTCTTGTTCTTCTTGTTCTTCTTGTTCTTCTTTTTGTTCTTGTTCTTCTTGTTCTTGCTCTTCTTGTTGTTCTTATTGTTCCTGTTCTTCTTGTTCTTCTTGTTCTTCTTGTTCTTGTTCTTCTTCTTCTTGTTCTTCTTCTTCTTGTTCTTCTTCTTCGTCTCCTCCTCCTCCTTCTCTTCCTCTACATTATCTCTTTCTCTGCCGTGGTTACCGAAGTGTCAGAATAAATCACACTTTACCTAAATACTCCTGCTCCTCCTATATTTCATACTTCTGATAACGATCTCAACTCACCTAAAGCTGATATGGCATGACATGGCATCTTTCAAGTGTGACTTAGGAAATAGTTCACCGGCCGGGAACATGATATTACTGCTTTTGTTGTGATTCTTGTTTTGTTTATTGATCTCGTCATTGTTGCTCTAATTGTTGCCGTTGTGCTGCTACTGTGGATATTTAATATGGGTTATGAGTGGGTAGAAGCCCACCCAAGTTACATCACCGCACCCAGGGGCATGTATTTCTGTAGATGTTGGTGTTAATGTTTAGCCGCAAGTTAGCAGTGGTCGAGCAAATCTAACACCGTCACGGATCAAACCAACTCTTGTGAGTGAAAACGGGTCGGCTGGAAACGGTACGGAAGCTTAACGGTTAGAATTTACCTGTATTTCAAAGGGTCAGTTTTTAAACAAACGGCGTTATGCTGATTCCACTGAAAATACTATGACTGTGGATGGAGCACGGGAACCCATTTAAAAAAACAATGGGTGTGATTTGAGGGAGATTTAACTGGTGTTTTTAGCAAATCGGGCAACTACGTGGAGACTCTCTGCTATTTCTTTTTATCACCCAGTCAGTAAAGGTAATACTCATGCCTTTACGGGGTTTCCGAGACCAGCAGGGGGTGCGGTGGGTAAAGGGTATCCTTAAACTGAAGGCTTGAACCGGATGATTGGCAGAGATGGGACTCGGTTAAAGGATCAGGTGGGGATGTTAAGTAGAAGGATAGGGTAAGAGCGGGAGAAAAAACAGTAAAGAAGAACAAGAGAGGGAGACAGATAGACAGAAAAGCGATAGAATAAGAGTGCGCATCGTAATTATTAAGACAAAACTTACTTGGAAAAAGATGCGTGGTGTTCGATCATATAATAATATAAATAATATATAAATATATGCATATATACACACATATATATCCATACCTACATATATATGTATATATACATGCACATATGGGTACAGGGCATAAAAATCCTTGACACAATGAGAAACGAGAACATAAAAAAGAAAAAACATACAAAAATAACATTTTTTCGAACAACGTTGTTCGAAAAAAATTTCATTTTCTATGTTTTTGTTTTCTCATGTTCTCGTTTCTCATTGTGTCTACGTTTTTTTTATGTCCTGCACCCATACATGTATGTATATATATGTATGTATCTATATGCATGGAGTTATAAATATATGTAAATATATATATATATATATATATATATATATTATATATATATAGATATATAATATTATATATAATATATATATATATCAATCAATATAGGGTAACAAAAAGATTCAAGAAAAATTTAAGAAAAATTTTCTGCAACAGCGGTCAAGTGAGAAAATAGAAATAGTCACAGACTATATAATATATTCAACAATAGTATTAAGGAATGACCCTGACAGGTCGTTCGACTCACTTGAAAAGAGCAGCTAAACTCAAACCGCAAAAATAGTAGTAATTCTGAAACTAAAGGAGAAATAAAAACATTTATCCCCTTCAACTTTGTACCTTGCAAGGTTTCAGCATTTTTACGTAATCGAATTTAATTAAATTAAATTAAATCCGTTTACGATTGGCTTGTCTCGTCAGCAAAGTCGCCAAAAGAAAAGGAAGATATATATACACGAGGCTGCACCACCGAAGCCTCGAGTTTATATATCCTAAATTTTCGAAATCCACCGTAATCGCGCCATCTACTCCGCAGCAAATATAAACTGCTGATACAATTTCAGAATTAGTCAAAAAATCATTAATCAATCAATATAAGGGTAACAAAAAAATTCAAGAAAAATTCAAGGAAAATTTTCTGCAACCAGCGGTCAAGTGAGAAAATAGAAATAGTCACAGACTATATAATATATTCAACAATAGTATTAAGGAATGACCCTGACAGGTCGTTCGACTCACTTGAAAAGAGCAGCTAAACTCAAACCGCAAAAATAGTAGTAATTCTGAAACTAAAGGAGAAATAAAACATTTATCCCCTTCAACTTTGTACCTTGCAAGGTTTCAACATTTTTACGTAATCGATATATACACACACACACACACACACACACACATATATATATATATATATATATATATATATATATAAATAAATAATATAATATATATATATATATATATATATATATATAACTTGGAAATGGATGCGTGGCGTTCAGTTAAGTAATAATGATTGTTAAAAAAATATGCATGTATATATGCACATATATATTATATATATGTGTGTGGTGTGTGTGTGTGTGTGTGTGGTGTGTCTGTATGTATATATATACAACATAGATATACACACATATATAATATATATATATATATATATATAAAATTTATATTATTATTAACCCCTTGACATCGGTTGATGCAAATTTGCGATCACACCTTTGCTTGCGTACCTGCAGTTAACGTAAATAGACGTGAGCTCGTTGGCACTTGTGTGTTTGTGTGGCCTCATTTGATTAAAAAAAACCCGGAGCAGTGTCTCGAATGCTTCGGGCAATACCGGCGTGAAGGGCTTATATATATGCATAAATAGTTACATGAAGTCACTGACTATAAACAACACGAAATACCAAACCAAGCGAGTTAAATCCGAAAACAACGATGGAAAAATAATTGAAAACAGGACAAGTAACACTAAGAATGACCCTTAATCAGTTGTCGGCTGTCTATCTACCACTCATTTCGAATATTCAACGACAATATGAGCCTTCGAAGACAGTTGCTCCCATAACTTCCAAAATAAATTTTGGATTTTATGGAGGGTCAAAGTTGGGAATAACAACAGGACAGTGGAGACATATAAGGAAACCGAACAAAACAAAGATAGAGGGTCGTTAGACCAGAACGAGGGGAAATATAGTGAACGCCGGGAGAAATATTTTCCTCGAAAAGAGAAAAGATAGAAGAGAGAGATAGAAGATGTCCAGTCCTTTGGACGTCCGTGCATGAAAAGAAAGATTGTCACGTGAGGAAAAGAAAGATGGGCGATGGTCACGTGTGAGTAATGAGAGAGAGCGAGAAAAGAGAAATATGAGGAAGGGAGAGAGAGAAATAGAAAACGGTGAAGAGGAGAAAAAGGGAATTAGAGAAGGATTGAGGAAGAAAACAGTATAGAGTAGAGTCGCATCAAAAAGTTTAAGATCAACTTACTTGGAAATGAATGCATGGCGTTCATCAATGATTATTATCTATATATATATATATATTATATATATATATATAATACATTAATAAATAAAACCATGCATATATATACATATATGTACGTACCTACCTCTACATGATATATACACGCATATATGAGTACAGGAACCAAAAAAACGTCGAACACAATGAGAAACGAAAACATAGACACAAACCCAAGGAATTGGACATTTTTCTTAAACAACAAAAAATAGAGTACAGGACAAATAACAAAAGGAAAAAAACCCTTCTTCAGTCGTCATGGTTTCATCTACTCTACGTTTCGAAGGTGAATATATATATATATATGCATGTTATTTACAGTTGGTGACGTCCTGTACCCATATATTCTCATATATATATTCTCATATATATATATATATATATATATACACATATATATTTTTTAATATATTATTTGATTGAACGCCACGCATCCATTTCCAAATAAGTCTATCTTAACCTTTTTGATGCGACTCTATCTATACTGCTTTGGCATCTTCTTGAAGAATTTCTAGTCGAGTGAATCAACCCGTACTTGTTTTTTCTTAAAGCCTAGTACCAATTTTATCAGCCTCATTTGGTTTGCCACAAGGTTACGGGGAAGTAAGCCTACATCAACACAGGTCATCAAGTGCTAGTGGGGGACAAACACAGACACAAGGTACACACATACATACATACATACATATATATATATATATATATATATAAAGGAAATGAAGAAAATGCTAACAAAATAATTTAAGAAAGGGAGAGTGTATTTAATAGGTGAAAGTTCTTTACCGGTTGCGCATTTGTTATGCTTATCTCTCTTAAAAAATATCTTTTGATAAGCATAACAAATGCGGCAACGGTAAGAACTTTCACCTAATTAAATACACTGTCCCTTTCTTAAATTATGTTGTCAGCATTTTCTCATTTCCATTTTTTATATATCAACTCGTGTTCCACATCTCCTTTTTTAAATATATATATATATATACATATTCTTTTATTTTTATTGTTTCAGTCATTTAACAGCGGCCATGCTGGAGCACCGTCTTTAGTCGAGCAAATCGACCCCAGGACGTATTCTCGTAAGCCTAGTACTTATTCTATCGGTCCCTTTGCCAAACCGGAGTTACGGGGATGTAAGCACACCAACATCGGTTGTCAAGCAATGTTGGAGGGACAACCACACACCACGCAAACATATATATGTATATATATTATATATATATATATATATATATATATATATATATATATAATACACACATATTATATATATATATATGGCGGTGCCCCAGCATGGCCACAGCTCGGGAGCTGAAACTAGATAATAAAAATATATAGGCGCAGGAGTGGCTGTGTGGTAAGTAGCTTGCTAACAAACCACATGGTTCCGGGTTCAGTCCCACTGCGTGGCATCTTGGGCAAGTGTCTTCTGCTATAGCCCCGGGCCGACCAATGCCTGTGAGTGGGTTGGTAGACAGAAACTGAAAGAAGCCTGTCGTATATGTATATATATATATATATATATGTGGTGTTGTTTGTGTGTCTGTATTTGTCCCCCTAGCATTGCTGACAACCGATGCTGGTGTGTTTATGTCCCCGTTACTTAGCGGTTCGGCAAAAGAAACCGATAGAATAAGTACTGGGCTTACAAAAAGAATAAGTCCCGGGGTCGATTTGCTCGATTAAAGGCGGTGCTCCAGCAAGGCCGCAGTCAAATGACTGAAACAAGTAAAAGAGTAAGAGAGTATATATATAGATATTATATTATATATATATATATATATATATGTTATTCCTATTTTTACTTTTTACTTTTATTCCTATTTCTATTTTTACTTTATAACCTTATGCCTTCACATTCATTTATATTTCTTTATATTTCTTTATATTCTTTATATCCCCTTTACATCTCCTTATATCCCTTTATATCTTTATACTCTACATTTTTATATTTTTCTATACTTACACTTTTTATACATTTTTTATCCCTCGTCCTGAATTCTCGCCCCTCCATCTCCACGTCTATATATGTATTTATTTATTTACATACTTCAACATCCAAATTCCTCATTCTACATTGAGAGAAGAAAGAGATGGACGCTTCAATTCTATGCTGTTGCCGCATTATGTCGTACGCGAATGAGAGGATTTGCATCCCCAACCAAGAATTTTTGATGTAACACATGTCCTTGTGGTAGCTGTTGTGCGCGGCGAAGAGGCCACAGACATACATTATGCATTGTTATAAATCTGTCTAATAAAGGCCCGAAACATATGTACCGCTGAATCCTTGGCATCATGTTTTTATTTTGATCAATATATATATATATATATATATAATTTTTTATTTATTTATTTATTTATACGACGGGTTTCTTTCAGTTTCCGTCTATTAAATCCACTCAAAAGGCTTTGGTCAGCCCGAGGCTATAGTAGAAGACACTTGCGCAAGGTGTCACCCAATGGGATTGAACCCGGAACCATGTGGTTGGGAAACAAGCTTCTTACGACACAGCCACACCTGCGCCAATATATATGGCGGTGCCCCAGCATGGCCACAGCTCGTGAGCTGAAACTAGATAATAAAAAAATATATAATACACATACACACACACACACACACACACACACACACACACACACACACACATATGCAACGAGTTTCTAGTTTCCGTCTACCAAACCCACTCATAAGGCTATAGTAGAAGCTACTTGCCCAAGGTGTCACACAGAGGGACTAAATCCGAAACTACGGTAAGTTTGCTTCTTACCACCAATTTTAAAGAAATAACGGTTGGGTGGGAGGCAAATGATATTAAACACCAGTTCGAGAAATAAAGGAAACGAACAATCCCACACTGGAGTTGAATCACTCATCTACTGTGTGGCTGCATTGACCACGCCAGTGAGACATGGTCATTTTCGTCTCTAATTGATATTGATAATGTCAAATGTTATTTACATTAAAATTTTTATAAAATCTGATGTTTCAAAACAGACTACTAAAGAGACATTTGAATGTTTAATATATACATATCTTTGTATGAATATTGGTATGAATATGTATGTATGGATTGTGTGTGTGCATATATATATATGTATGTATGTATGTATGTATGTATGTATGTATGTATGTATGTATGTAAATTAAAGAAAGAAGAACAAACACAAAAAAAAACAACAACGCGAGGACGTGGTACATATAAAGTATTAGCAGACGCTCAGGGACGGAAAGAAAGATGGTTTAACATTTCAAGCAGACGCTCTTCTTCAGAAACAGAGGGAAGTCCAATAGACGAGAAAACGGAGGAAGAAAATCGCCTACGATTCACATGTTGTTACTATGTGTATATATATATACATACATACATACATTTATATATATATATATATATATATATACATACACACACACACTATTTACTCGTTTACTCTTTTATTTGTTTCACTCATTTTGATTGCGGCCATGCTGGGGCATCGCCTTTAATCGAACAAATCGACCCCCAGGACTTATTCTTCGTAAGCATATAACTTATTCTATTGGTCTATTTTTCCGAACCGCCTAGGTACGGGTATGTAAACACACCAGCATAGGACTTTATGCGATGTTGGGGAATAAACAAAGACCCCCCCCCACACACACATATATATACGACGGGCCTCTTTCAGTTTCCGTCTACTAAATCCACTTACAAGCCTTTGGTCGGCCCGAAGCTATAGTAGAAGATACTTGCCCAAGGTGCCACGCAGTGGGACTGAACTCAGAACTATGTAGTTGGTAAGCAAGCTACTTACTACACAGCCATTTTTGCGCCTTGTATATAGTGAACAACACTGTGTCTTCCGTTATAGGTTTCTAATTAGCTAATCTCTCTCCCACATAGCGGTGCTCTCACTGATTGGTTATTTTGCTAAGATTGCTTTCGTTGCTGTCATTATTGCTACCATTACGGAAATTATTGCCACCAGTGATATTGCTCTTGTTCTTGTTGTTAATGCTGTAATTAGTTTATTTTGTTTTCTCTCCTTTCCTTCCACGACAGACTGGTATGAAAGTACCAGAAACTAGGGTAGTTGCTGGAGGCTCAAGTGCTTTGCGAACGCCATGGACTAAGCTGTGAAAATAATAAATAAATTAAGCACTTTATTCCTACATTTGAAGTTTACACTTAGATATAAAAGAAAAATGTAAGGGTGCTAAAATCCAGCTTGTTTCGATACACAATTGAAATTAGGACCTCGTTGTTAGTAGAACTATTATGATCCCAGCTCAGACAATCAATACACATTGTCTCAGTGATATATGGTGCATTCCAGAACTTTAAGACTTTTTCAGAAGTACAAAATTCTAATCTCTTTCAACGTAGGAGACTCCTAATCTCCTTCAGTGTAACTGTAGCGCTCTAGCCACTTCGTGAAGGCCCCATGAAATTTCGCTAAAATGAAGGTATACAGGATCTTTGTCACAGCCTACTTCATCTTTTTCAGCTTGGAGGACAACCAAAAATCACAGGAAGAAAGGTCTGGGCGGCAGAAATGGTGAGGGACAATTTTGATGGTCATCTCTGTCAAAAGTTTGTTACCAGAATGGAATTCTGAACTGGTGCATTGTCCTGGTGCAGGCATTCTGGCTTTTGCGATGAAATCTCTTTCTGAACACCCTCAAAGCCTTTACAAAGTACTAGTTGTTGATCGTCTGGCCAGAGGAAATCCAGTGGATGGTCATGACGGCTTTGTTGCTGAAAAAGGGGATCATCATGCGCTTCCGGTAGGCTTGTTTTTCCTGGTATCCTGTGCCAGCGAAAAACAGATGCTCGGCTCATACAAGTTAATCCATCGGCAACCTGGAGTTCCATAAGTTT
>NC_043004.1:25048763-25086263 GCF_006345805.1 Octopus sinensis
ATAGTTGAAGACACTTGCCTAAAGTGCCGCTTAGTGTGAGAGAACGTGGAACCATGTGGTTGTGAAGCGAGCGTCTTACCACACAGTCATACATACATACATACATATATATATATATATATACAGCATACATACATACATACATACATATATACATACACACACACATACACATACACACACATATATATATAATATAAAATAAAAATAGGACAAGAACGCAAAACACCCAGACATACGATACAAAGAAAACAAGGACGGGTCATTCGGATTTTTCTTCCTCAGTCGAGTTCCAGATTATCTTTGCAATTTCGACTGGTTCCACTCGAGATTGCTCCAATCTGGCCAGCCGCAAGGAAAAACTAAGCTAAGAGCACTAGATTCCTTGGAAGAAAGCAGCGTATTTCATATTGTTTACGTTTTGTGACGTCCTATACCCATATATGCATACACACACACACACACACACACACACACACACACATATATATGTAAATATGTACATATATCTATATATGCATATATGTGTGTGTGTGGGTGGGGGGGTGCGTGTGGGGGTGTGCGCGCGCGTGTTTGTGCGTCTATGTTTGTCCCCCCCAACATCGCTTGACAACCGATGCTGGTGTGTTTACGTACCCGTAACTTAGCGCTTCGGCGAAAAGAGACCGATGGAATAAATACTAGGCTTACAAAGAATAAGTCCTGGGGTCGATTCGCTCGACTAAAGGCAGTGCTCCAGCATGGCCGCGGTCAAATGACTGAAACAAATAAAAGAATACATTTATATATAAACACGCGTGTGTATATATGCTCAGTATGTTAGTATGTTATATATATACGTCAGTAAGGCGGCGAGCTGGCAGAGATATTAGCACGCCGGGCGAAGTGCTTCGCGGTATGTCGCCCGTCGCTACGTTCTGAGTTCAAATTCCGCCGAAGTCGACTTTGCCTTTCATCTTTTCGGGGTCGATAAATTAAGTACCAGTTACGCACTGGGGCCGATGTAATCGACTTAATCCGTTTGTCTGTCCTTGTTTGTCCCCTCTATGTTTAGCCCCTCGTGGGCAGTAAAGAAACATATATATATACGTCAGTGTGTGTATGTGTGTATATCGTATGTAGTTGCGTACGTACGTAGATACATACATACAAACGTACGTACGTACGTACGTACGTACGTACGTACGTACGTACGTACGTACATACATACATACATACATACATACATACATACATACATACATACATACATACATACATACATACATACATACATACATACATACATACATACATACATACATACATACATACATACATACATACATACATACATACATACATACATACATACATACATACATACATACATACATACATACATACATACATACATACATACATACATACATACATACATACAATAAAGAAAGCTGTATATATAATACATCTAGCAGCATTGTTTTATCATGGGTGTAGCCTCTAGAATTCATATCATTACAACAAAAGCAAAACAATACCACGGAAAGTAAGACGAAGAAAGAGCAAAATAGAGATCTGGCATATGAAGGACTGAGAGAGAGAAAGAGGTGGGTGAGAGAAACACTGAGAGTGTGAGAAGGATCTATATTTCTCTCTCTATTTTGATAAAGAGAGAAAGAGTGAAAAGGATAGATATAGGGATGAGCTAGCAATATGAATACAACGGATATCGCATCTGTGATGCATACGTAAAGGTAGATTGAGAGATCCAAAGATAGTTAGATAGACAATGTTTTTATGTATACTGTTTTCTGTTAAGACAGTCTACTTGTATATGTTGTTCTAGTTTCATTGAACGGTATATTTATAGATGGTGCATTGGTTGACCGTTAGAATGTTGAGTAGATTGCTTTTTGCGGATTTTTTTTTTTGCTCTCTGATTTCAAATTTTACCGAAGTCAGTTCCTGTTGCCTCTTTAAGGATCGTTAAATAAAGTACAAGTCTCATACTCAATTCGATTCTTCCTTTCCCTTCTTGATTTTGTTTTTTGTCTCAGTGTTTCTCCTTTTGGGAAAAGAATCGTCTATATTCAGGCCTGGAAGAACTTTGGGCCTCTGAGGTCCTGACACCCCTATGATTCCCTCAAAAGACTGTGGAATTAAGACAAAGTAAGAGCCAGGTATATATAGATAGCAGGATAGGTAGACTGGTAGATTTCCTCAGTATATATTCAGACCTGGAAGAACTTTGGGCCTCTGAGGTCCTGACACCCCTATGATTCCCTCAAAAGACTGTGGAATTAAGACAAAGTAAGAGCCAGGTATAAATAGATAGCAGGATAGGTAGACTGGTAGATTTCCTCAGTATATAGATTTTTTTCGATAGACAGAAAGATAAAGATTGGCAGGCACAGCATCGGGTATGCAGATTTCTTCAATGCATGCGTTTTTCTAATTAGAGATAGTTAGATATCACTGTATAAATGTATTATTGATCAGACCACCATATGCTGTTAAACACCGCTTGTCACAATGCACTTCCAATTCTCTCTTGATTGCGCCAGTCTTTTCCATCTCGACTCAAATTGCTCGACTAAATCGGTTTCCCATCATCGTAGAGGCCTTCTAAGTGGCCTTTTCCGATCTCTTGTATACCATTCGGCAACTGCACGGATCCACCTGTCATCTGTGAACCTTGCGACATGTCCAGTACAGCGGAACTTGCGCTTTCGGTGCTCTGCGATCACATTGTTTACTCCGCTCCGTTCTCGAATTATCTCATTTCGAATGTGCTTTCGTAAGGATATTCCGATCATGGGTTTTCTCATGGCCTTTTGCGTCGTAACCAATTGATGTCCTATCCTTTCCGTAAGTTCACGTCTCGCTTGTGCATAAGAGCGCAGGTAGGACGGTGCTATTGAAGACTTCGGTACGTATGGTATTGTCTGGCTTTGTGTTAATTACCTTCCATCCTGCCCTTATTCTCTTTGAAACTTCAGCATCCATATCCAGGCGCATTTTCACTGTGTGCCGCAAGTAAACCTGCTCCTTTACCTCCTCGATTTCATCGCTTCCCTCTTCTCTCTGGCCTTGTACTACGCCTTTTCGGCCGCATATATTTTGTATTCAAGTGGTTAATTTTAAAACTTACTATTAAGTTCTGAGTGTGCAGCTCTGTCAGCATGGTCTGCAGCTGGTATGTGATTTCAGAGATGGGTACAATGTTATCAACAAATCAGAGGTGTGTCAGTTGCTCGCCATTGATGATTCACAACACTTGTTCAGTTGATGTTCTTGATGACCATATCTAAATATGAGGCAAAGAGCTTTGGAGAGATGGTACTTCCTTGCTTGATACCCTTCTCATTTAGGACCCTTACTGGTGGTGATAGCAGAGCTATATATATCGTGCATCCAGAGTTCGCATATCTGAGCAGTTTGATGTAATGCGCCGCGACAACTTGCTTTTCATCTCGACGCTATCGAAGACGTTTTTGTAATCAACAAAGGTGATATACGCATATTTAGATATAAAATGACAAATTATCAAAATGAAATAAAGGATGACACAAAGCAAAATAAGATAATGGCTGAATATCAACGTATTGATGAATTGAGTGTTAATTCATATTTGTTAACAGTTTTGAGTTTCAAACTCTTCATGAGACAGACTTCTTGTATTTCCCGGCATACAGATCTAATTTTTCACTCTAAAATTTACTGTAAAAAAGAGTAGATCAATTTACACCTTAAAGCGACTTTGGAGGACCAAAAATTCCATTTGAAATGTAGTAGCATTCGGAAAAATTGTGACTTATGTTTGAATGTTTACATTATATGCTACGTCGACTTGTATACCGCAAAATACAGTTTCAATAAATTGGCGACTTGTGACTTTGGTTAACTGCTTAGTTACGTTAATATATATATATATATATATATATATCCATATATTCAAATCTTACTGTCGGCTTAATATTCTTCTTATTGAAAGAAGCTTCCACGGAAATTTATCACGCGTATGCCTGCGTGTTTGACCTATGCCGTTCGTTGTAAAGGAGACAAGGAAATGCATAGAACACAGAAGTGCTAATGCGTTTTGTAGGCTTCCCATGAGTGATGATACTGATGTCGTTAATGCTCGTCCTGGACGAATACAAGTAAAAGGTGAGAGAAAGACATGAGCTCGAAGAGAGTTACAAAAGATCAACGTTCATAGAAATAATGAGTGGACATAATGACTAGTGTGAGGAAATGGTAGACTGGAAACAACAAGAATGGCGAGAGAAGTGAAGCAGGAAAATGTTCGAGTGGACACGATTTGACTCTGGCCAGTACCAAGGAGCAAAGGCTAATAGAGTAGTGGTAAGCAGGGAGATGAACAAGCACATTTGAGGGTCAGAGGCTGGAACGGCATTTCGTCCATCTTTACGTTCAGAGTTCAAATTCTGCCGAGGACCACTTTGCCTTTCATCCGTTGAGGGTCGATGAAATACATACCAATCGAGCACGGGGGTCGATGTAATCGACTTAACCCGTCTTCGAAATTCTTCACTTTGTGCCGAAATTTGAAACTAATATTAGAATTAAGTTCTTAAACATGTAACGATACTGTGGAATGTATAGCATTCAGACGGCACATGCAGAAAAGGGGCTTGGAAGAATGTACCTCAGCAGTGCACATTTTTCCATACCTCCTTCAATGTCTACATTCTTCTTACAAAGTATTCTGCATCTGAGAGAAATGATAATTTGAGAATTTCCGCCAGGTAATTGGTTAAATATTTGAATTTCTGATCTACTGCTCCTTTGACTCTCATAGAGGACTCGTCATATCTATTTTTAGTCAATACATAGCTTGTGAGCTTCTTACCTGAAAAAAAAAAGGAAAAATTCTGTTGCTTGGTTTTATTAATCTAAGCTTGGTCTTCCTCTGAATGGCACAAATATAACTTAATCCTCTAAAGTACTCACAATCCGTCACTCACTCTTTCACTTTGAGCATGTGTGTGAGTGGTGTGAGGGGTATGTATGTGTGTATGCATATATCTATATATAAACATATATATATAATATATATATATATATATATATTATATATATAAATATATATATATATGATATATTGTTATTTTCGGAAGGTCATATTGCCAGTTTAGCCAATAAAAACACACGCACTATATATTTGGTGTTATTTTGCTTCAGTGATATTTTTTTTACATTACTTATCTAATCTTATTCGGCCAAAGTTCTTTCGTCACACTCCTGTGACCGCATCAGTGGTCCTTTGTTTTCTTCTCACTTACTTGTGTCTCTCCTTACTAACGTCAGCCATTTTGTAAAATGGCTGACGGTTAGTAAGGAGAGACACAAGTAAGTGAGAAGAAACAAAGGACCACTGATGCGGTCACAGGAGTGTGACGACGAAAGAACTTTGGCCGAAATAAGATTAAGATTAATGTAAAAAATAAATATCACTGAAGCAAAATAACACCAAATATATAGTGCGTGTGTTTTTATTGGCTAAACTGGCAATATGACCATTCCGAAATATAACAATATCTGTTTCAACA
Source organism: Octopus sinensis (assembly GCF_006345805.1). Lineage (NCBI taxonomy): Eukaryota > Metazoa > Mollusca > Cephalopoda > Octopoda > Octopodidae > Octopus > Octopus sinensis. Next base: position 25,054,319 of record NC_043004.1, read on the forward strand.
CACGACTTCACATAAAAAATCTTGCACAACAAATATTTAAACGTATATATATATTATATAATATATATATATATATATACAATATGTTACATTACTCGGTAGTCAAGATAAAACTCTGAGTTTCAGATGCCGAAGTGGAAATCCACAACACCATCTCTTCGGTTATCTGGCTATTTGAAAACGTTATGAAAAAATACCGTTAAAAATGAAGGGAAATTACTCTGTTATAACTCTGCTTTGCCTGCGTACTTATACATCGCTCGCATTTTTCGTCATAAAAATTATATAAAAATACATAAAAATATATAAAAATATATAAAAATATATAAAATTGTCAATTTCTTAGACGTTTCCTTAGATCTTAATAATAATATTTATAAGCCTTATAGGAAGCCCAATGATAGACTAAGTTATATTAATGTAGGTTCATGCCATCCCCCTATAGTATTCAAAAAATTAGTTAAAAATATTAGTAAGAGGATTTCTAGCCTCTCATCTAATGAGGACATCTTCAATAGCGTTGCCCCAGTTATATATAAAGCTTTAAAAGATAGTGGTTTTAGCGAAAAAATAAAAATACACCTATCACCAGCCCAACAATAAGGAAAAGGAATAATAGAAATAGGAAGGTCATCTGGTTTACTCACCGAGGTGGCCTTCAATATAGGTAAATATTTCCTAGCGCACTGATAGATAGACATTTTCCAGTTAAACCATGCTTATAGGAAACTCTTCAATAGACACAATTTAAAATTAGTTTTAGTTCAACTACCAATTTTAAAACATATAACAATCAAACATACAAAAACACAAGAAAGAAAACAGCTGTTCAGCAGGAATAAAGAATTGTGCCCGCTAAATGGAGCTTGCATGTCCAAGACCATCATATATGAAGCTACCGTAAACTCTATAACCACTAAAGACACCGTTTCGACGAAAGAAATACGTGGGCCTGACAGAGGGTAATTTCAAAGGCAGGTTCAATAACCACACTTTGAGCTTAGGCACTGGAACAAAAGAAAAGCGACACAATTTATCCAATCATATTTGGTCTTTAAGAGATAAAGGTGTCGATTTATAACATACAATGGAAGATTTTGGCCAGATGTAAGCCCTATACTAACGGCAGCGGAAGGTGCGGTTTATGCGACATGGAGAGATGGCTTATCTGGAAAAGCAGCTTAGACCCTACCACATGTCTAAATACAAGGACAGAGCTTTCGGATCATGCCCACATGTGACTAAATTTCTGTTACGTTTTTGGTCCCCTAAAGAAAACGGATAGAACATGCTTTCTGTGTATGTCCCAGAAGATTTTATATATTTTTATATATTTTATATATTTTTATGTATTTTTATATAATTTTTATGACGAAAAATGCGAGCGATGTATAAGTACGCAGGCAAAGCAGAGTTATAACAGAGTAATTCCCTCATTTTTAACGGTATTTTTTCATAACGTTTTCAAATAGCCAGATAACCGAAGAGATGGTGTTGTGGATTTCCACTTCGGCATCTGAAACTCAGCGTTTATCTTGACTACCGAGTAATGTAACATATTGTATAGATAAATTTCCTCTATTTACATAATATTGAGGTCCCTTTCTTTCTTTGTTATCTTACCGCTTTATCAATATATATATATATATATAAATCTGTATATATATATGTATGTATATATATATATATATAATATATATATATATATATATATATATATATATATATATCAATATGTATATATGCGTGTATATATATCTGCATATATATGGATGTGTATCTATTATCTATATTATGGATGTATATATGTATATGCATATATGTGTGTATACGTATATATATATATATATATATATAATATATGTAGTATATATAATAATATAATATAATGTAATATAATATAATATAATATAATAAAGATGGCTTATTCGCAACTTACAACCGAAAGGCAGACGTATAGACGTCACTTAAGTGACTAAGGGTACCAATTAGCATTGCTAGAAAAGGGACTCAAAACAACTCATAACCACGAGAAAGCACTTATCTTATGACTGACAAGGGAGGCAAGCTCCCTACAACATCCGGTGCATAGCCAGATCACCAGTGATTTTGCATTTGATTAATGCTCGTCAGTGGCTCTCATCCGGCTGCCTAGGGTTAAGCTAGCTCACCCTGTCAGTTTATAAGAGTTACCGTAGAAATCATACGCTGATTTCGTAAATAGTAGAAGTGAAAATTATAAATAATAACGGTGGCTCATTCGCAATTTACAACCGAAAGCAAAAGTAAGCACTCAGTATAGAGAAATAAATTTAAATTTCCAACAAGTAGATACCAGTAAATAGCATACAAATCCCGTGTAAATCCTTATGTATGACAAGTAAATCCAATAATCCTTTTGTAGAATTTTCAGAAATTCAGAGTATTAACAAGAATCAATAATATGTACGAAGAAAATCATATCTTTATTTTAGATCACACCTTAAAAATCCAACAATTGTTTCAATTGCATTAACATATTCATATATATATATACATATATATTCATACGCAAACACATATGCATACACAGATATACGCACATACACACATACACGCACATACACACCCACAATATTATGAAAATTAATAATTATATGTACAAAAATGTATGTAACAATATTATCAAGGTAATCCAAATTGGTGAAACTCTAACTGAACATCTGAAAAATTTCAGCTGTTAAAAAACGTTAACAAAAAGAAACAAATTATCTTTTAATTATCCACCGAGAACATCAAGAATTGTATATATTATTAATTATAGTAATTTTTCAATTATTATATAATAGTCTTAATGTCTATAAAAGGGTATAATATAAGAATGAATATGTATTTAATTATCTTATCCGTTATTTTTATTCTTTAGTCATCTAGCGTAATCATCAATAATTGTATATATTATTATTCATTATAACAAGTTTTCAATTATGATATAATAAGGTTAATTTCTATATAAGAGTTTATTATGAAGATATATGTATATATATATGTGTTAAAGTAGTTAAATTATTGCCCTAAAACTTTTACTGTATAACATTAAACGGATGTGAATATATCTTAATTTCTTCGTAGACAAAAAATAAAGGAGATTATCCTGACATGTTTGGTTCGTTGACTTCTCATTGAAAAAAAATAGAATTGACCTCTAAGGAATGGTTAAAGTACTGTGAACCATATTGAAACAATTTCCTTTTATTTCTCTGAGTAGAAAGAGATAGGATGTATTTATATCAGTTTAAAGTTCCATAGCGAAAGAATTCAGAACTGTAGCGTAACTACTTTAAAACTCTTATCTTAGGTTTTGCAATACATGTTGTGCACAAATTACACACACACATACTCTTTTACTTTTTTACTCTTTTACTTGTTTCAGTCATTTGACTGCGGCCATGCTGGAGCACCGCCTTTAATCGAGCAACTCGACCCCGGGACTTATTCTTTGTAAGCCCAGTACTTATTCTATCGGTCTCTTTTGCTGAACCGCTAAGTGACGGGGACGTAAACACACCAGCATCGGTTGTCAAGCAATGGTAGAGGGACAAACACAGACACACACACACACACACACACACAACACACACACACACACACACACACACACACACACATATATATATATATATATATATATATTACAACAGGCTTCTTTCAGTTTCAGTCTACCACATCCACTCACAAGGCATTGGTCGGCCCGGGGCTATAGCAGAAGACACTTGCCCAAGATGCCACGTAGTGGGACTGAACCCAGAACCATGTGGTTGGTTAGCAAGCTACTTACCACACAACCAAATATATATAAGTAACATATGGTATAATCATAAACAGCAAATTTTAGACATTTCTCCGAAGACTGAAAAAATGATGACCGACCTTAATTGATTTTCGATATATAAATGTCTGTGTGTGAGTGGTGTGTGTGTGTGTGTGTGTGTGTGTGTGTGTGTGTGTGTGTGTGTGTGTTATATGTGTGTGTATGCATACATATTCACGCGTATTCACCAACGTGTACAATGCTGGGTGGCCAAAGTTTCGAGCTAAAACATTCATTCAGGCTCTCTCTATGTATTTTGAACATGAAATATGTATGTGCGTGCGTGCGTACGTACGTATGTATGTATATGTGTATGTATTATATATTATATATATATATATATATAATATATATATATATATTATATATATATATATATATATATGTATATATATATATATATATATATATATATATATATATATATATCAAATAACGGAGGCGTTATACGCAATATAATTCAGTTGTTACTTATGTGACTGAAGGTGCATTAGAGAATCTACATCGCTAGAAATAAGAGTTAAAAGCTCCTTAGCCACAAGGAAGTACAGTTCCATACACTGACAGGGAGATAACCGCCCCACAGCAAGCGAGATCACTATATTAGTCTAGTTTCGCTTAAAATTAAAGCTCATCAGTAGTGATCGCTGCGTCGCTGGATGTTTTGACAGATCTAGTTTTTTTTCATTCGCAAAATATGGAATTTTTTAAAGGAAGAAAAAAACCATGAAAATTGGCTATAATAATGTAACCTTTCAGTCTCATTGTTTTGATGGTATGATGTTGCGGAGAAAAAAATTGGAGAAAAATGTTACAGAGGTATATTTAGCGAGACAGCGATTTTCTGCGTTTAACGGAGCGGTGTCAACTTTAAGGCTGTACCTTGTGAAATTTATAGTTTACGTCTGACCTGTTCATTGTAGGTTTCTAAATAAACAGAAACGCTTAATAAAATCATGTATCATCTTACTGTTTCTTTTGTTTCTTTATTGATTGTATGTTTTCATCATTTAAAAAAATTGTTATATTAATATATTTGCATGCATGTGTTTACTTTATGCGTATTTCAGCATTATGTATACCTGCCATGTATTTATGTACATCATTAATATATAAGTGCATGCGTGTGTGTGTGTGTGTGTGTGGTGTGTGTGTGTATGAAAAGGAGGCGTCCAAAGATGAGTAACGTTTTCTGCTTGGATTTGTAAACTACGATAAGAATATCACTGGTCAACAAAGAATTTGTCTCAGCGAAAAGAATACCTGTATCTTAGAACTCATGGACAAGCGAGACAACTCACGACAGGTCCCGTTACAAGAGCGGTAGATATTAATGTTCCGTCGTCTTTCTGACTTATTAATACCTCGTATCCAAAACGAGGCTAGACGCGAGCAAATCGATCACTATGACTATATGCAAAATGCTTCTCATTCATATTTGAATATATATATATATATAAGTTTATATATATTTATATATACATATACAAATATATGAATATTCACATATACCTACATACATATGTATGTATGTATATTATTATTATTATTATTATTATTATTATTATCATTATTATTATTATTATTATTATTATTATTATTATTATTATTATTATTATTATTATTATTATTATTATTATTATTATTATTATTATTATTAATGGTGACTGCTTCGAAGTTTAGCCACTACTGTCTTCTCAAAAACAGTGTTTACTAGCATCTAAGTTTCCTTATATATAGTAATAATTGGCGTAGAAATGTAGGGGAATAGAAGCTGTAACACAAAAGGATAAATTTTCTTTGAAAATTGTAAAGAACAGAAAATACAAATAAAGGTGAGGAAATATTTAATCTACTTAGCAATCTTGGTAATAGTCTATTTTATTGGCTGTTAAGGTGAAGGTCTTTGATAGAGATATATATAAATAAAGTATTCCGCGCATGACTGATTTTGTTTTCAGAAAAGAAAAAAAGGTGAGTGTACATAAATACAGAAAAACTATACGCTGATCTAAATAAGTCGTAGATATGTCCTAGATGTATCTTTTATCTTTTAATTGTTTCAGTCATTTGACCGCGTTCATGTTGGGGCGCCATCTTGAAGGGATTTAATCGACTGAATCGATCCCAGCACTTGCGTTTTTCGAGCCTGGTACTTATTATTCTATCGGTCTCCTTTTGCAAACGCACCAACACCGGTTGTCATGCGGTGGTGGAAGACAAACATAGACACAAAGACACACACACACACACACACACACACACACACACACACACACACACACACAACGGGCTTCTTGCCGTTTCCGTCTACCAAGTTCACCTATGAGGATTTGGTCGGCTCGAAGCTATAATAGAAGACACTTGCTCAAGCTGCCATGCGGTGAGGCTGAACCCGGAACTATGTGGTTGAGAAGCAAGCTTCTTACCACACAGCCCCACGTCTACTTATAACTTACTGCTATATGGATACTATTGTTTAAAGTATGTATGTGTATATATATATATATATATATATAAATGTAAACAATACATGTAAGTATATGTAATATATATGTATACAGTGGCAGACTGGGTCTAGAAATATTGGTTGCCAGGAAACTAAGCGGGCCCACCCGCAACTACAATTCTATCATTTAATTCTTATTGTTTTTTGTTAAAAGCATTTTTTAAAACTGTCTACAAACACAGCCAGGCAGAAATAATTAATGCATTCTTCTAGGAGTGAATTAAAAATTCTCAAACTGAGGGGATAGGCCCCTCAGATACTAACATGGGTCCCCATATATGGATTTCTAATGGCCAGGGGCCACTGCCCTCGAGCAAGCTGGAAAACCTGACCAGTCTGCCACTGTATGTATATATTATATAAGTATATTATATATATATATATATATATTAATATATATATATAATATATATATATATATATATGTATATATGTATACATCGTGACGTATATTTGCCATTTGAATATGGCTAACCCCTAAGGGTGGATGCTACTGTAGTTGTAGCCCCGGAGGACACTTCTCCAGCTGGCTATAGACACACTTTCTGTGCCCTATCAGTATTTGCAAAGGGAAGCCATCCTTCCCCTCTTCAACTTATGATACACACGGACTCGAGTTTCAGGGTATTGACCCGTCATCGGCGTGTGACAATCATTTTGTCGATGAGAAGTTTATAACTCGCTCTGAGATTTATCATTTGTATATATGTATATATATATATATATAATATATATATATTATATATATATATATATATATATATATATATATATATATATATATATATATATATATACGTTTATATATTTGTTGTGCAATTTTTTATGTGAAGTCGTATGTTGAAACAGATATTGTTATATTTCGGAATGGTCATTTTGCCAGTTTAGCCAATAAAAACACACGCACTATATTTTGGTGTTACTTTGCTTCAGTGTTATTTATTTTTTACATTAATCTTAATCTTATTTCGGCCAGAGTTCTTTCGTCACACTCCTGTGACCACATCAGTGAGCCTTTGTTTTCTTCTTTCTTATTTGTGTCTCTACTTACTAACCGTCAGCCATTTTGTATTTCTATTCAAATAACACTGAAGCAAAGTAACACCAACTATATAGTGCACGTGTTTTTATTGGCTAAACGGGCAAAATGACCATTCCGAATATATATATATATATATTATATATCATACACTCATATATACATGCATACATCATAATATATATATATATATATATATATATATATATAATATACCTATATATATATATATACATATATATATTACATATATATATATACATATATACATATATATATTATATATACATATTTATATATATATATGTATATACGTATACATATGTAAGTATATATATGTATATACATATACACACATAGACACGTATATATGTAAGTATATCGCTCCTTGTCGATAGATGACGTGTAAGGATTCAGCAATTTCTTGCTGAACAACCGTACAGATGATTTGTTTATAGTGATGAAATGTTTATGTTCACATAAGATTATTCTCTTCACCAAATCGACATTACCTGCCCAGGTGCATGACGTGCAACATGGCACACGTTAGGTGACATAATGACCACAGCAACGCCAAATGAAGTGTTTTACTCAAGAACACAACGCAATACCCGATCTGAGAATAAAAACAACGATCTCACAATCGTGAGTGCAACACTGTAACCCCCGAGCCATGTACCTTCACAATGTGTAAGTATATATATATTTTGCGTCTTGGCTCAACAGCCCCCACCGTTTATTTTTACTCTCTTGTTCTCACTGTCCTGTTCTTGTTACCACTTTCACCCTCCGCAAAAATCCCAAATTTGATTTGCAGGAAGGATTGTTTCAACGAAGTCGTGTATTGTCCTTGCTTTCGTAACGCGGGGTATAATAAACAGGGACAACTGATGGAGAAGGAGAATATTCTTTATGTTGTATGTCTCGTTTCTCTGTTTTTTTTCGTTGTTCGAAAAAAGTTCGTTTTCCATGTTTTTGTTTTTACTCATATATGCATGAATATATACATATGTCGCTATGTACATATATGTATGTTATATGTATATATTATATATATTTTATATATATATATATATATATTATATATATATATATATATATCCATACATATATATGTGTGTGCGTCTGTCCAAAAATATTGTGTGTATATATGCATATGCATATGTATATGTATAAATATGTATGTGCGTATATATGTATATATGTACATGTATCTATATATATTTGTACATATATGTATATATATATATGCATATATATGCATGTATCCCAGGATATATATATACAGGGATTGGACAAAATAATGGAAACACCTAGCATCATAGCATCATAATTTTGTAAGATCTATAAAACCGTTAAAATGCTTGTTTATTTTTATGTTTTTTGATTTATTATTAGTGTTGCTTAATATGTTTTGCTAAAATTGCTGTTTCTTTTCAGATATCATCAGAAAATGGTGATTAAAATTCATTAAAATGAATTGTTGGTGCTCGAATGGTAGGCGCTAGCGTAACGAAAAGAACCGAAATGTTTGGTGTATCAAGAAGTACTGTCTCCAAAGTAATGACAGTATTTGAGAAAGAGAAAAACACCTCGTCGTCGAAACAAAACTCCGGAAGAAAACTCAAACTTTCAGATAGGGACTGTTGAACTCTTACGCGATTTGTTAGAAAGGATCACAAAAATACAGCTCTCATAATTACAGCAGAGCTTAATGACAACCTCGAGAACATGTTTTCACAAAAACTGTTCGCTGGGAGCTGCACAAAGCCAGATTTCACGGTGGGGGACGGGAAGCAGCTGCAAATAGAAAACAACTACTTTCAAAAATAAAAGTTGCAAAGCGTTTAGAGTGGAGCAAAAACCTACAGAATTGGTCCCTAGAGCAGTGAAAGAATGTTATTTTCTCGGACGAGTCATCCTTTACATTATTTCCGACAACCAGCTGAGTAAATGTGTGGAGACAGCCAAAAGAAGCATTTAACCCAGACCGCCTTCTTCCAACTGTTAAACATGGGGGAGGATCTGTGATGATCAGGGGTGGGGCTATATCTTGGAAATCCGCCGGCCCAATGGTTTTCCTTCATGGCAGAATTAATAGTCAAGACTATTTAAGCATTTTATCTGATCATATTCATCCTATGGCTGCAGAACTGTTTCTGGGGGGAAACGCAATCTTTCAGGATGATAATGCTCCAATTCACACAGATAAAGTTTGTTCCTGAATGGCACGAGGAACATTCTAGTGAAATTGAACAGCTTATCTGGCCACTACAGTCTCCAGATCACAATATTATTGAACATTTATGATGCATTTCAGAAAAATGATTATGGAGTCGATATCCTCCATCATCATCACTACAAGAGCTGGACACTGTCTTAGCTGAAGAATGGACAGGAATTCATTTGGAAACAATTAAAACTTTGTACGAGTCCATACCTCGAAGAATTCAAACTGTATTTACTGTCAAAGGTGTTCCTACCCAATATCAAAATAAATTTGTTTGAAATTTGAAGGTGTTTCCATATCTTTTGCTACCCTGTATATAACATATTTATATATATATAATATATATATATATATATAATATTTATATATATATATATATATACACATACTTCATACATACATACACACATATATATATATTATATAATATATATATATATATATATATACACACACATAAGTATATATGTGTTATGTCTGTCTGTCTGTCTGTCTGTCTACCTATCTATCTATAATCATCTATCTATCTATCTATCTATCTATCTATCTATCTATCTATCTATCTATCTATCTATCTAATATCTATCTATCTATCTATCATCTATCTATCTGTATATATTACTTCTCTCAGTCATTACACTTGCGGCAGTGCTTGCGCACTGCATTCAAAAGTTTTCAGTCAAATGTATCGACAACAGTACTTATTTTTCGTCAAACCTTATTCTGTCAGTATCTTTTGCGGAATCCTCGGTTACGTGCACGTAGACACAGCAACACCGGGTGTCAAGCGATACATGGGATAGACACAGGCACATAGACGAAGGCATACAGACAGACACACAGACAGGATGACGGACATACAGATAGGCTGACGGACAGATTGACACAAGCACGCACACGCATACACACGCATGACATGCTTCTTTCAGTTTCCGTCCACCAAATTCATTCACAAGACTTTGGTCGACTCGAGGCTATAGTATAAGGAACTAACCTAAATGGGACTGAACCCGAAACCACTTGGTTGTGAAGCAAGTTCCTTATCACACAGCCACGAGAATGTTAGTTGTCCTTTGTTTTGGTTCAGCCTAGATTGATTAATATCCAAACTACTAGAACTAATATGCCAAAACCGCTAATAAGGGAGAGCTAGGCTGTCTGCACAATTCGCACCTGTACTGACTTGTGTTGATTCTTATCCACTAACTTGCACCATACTACCTCTTATATATATGAAGGCACAATGTGGAGAACTGCTTTTGTCGACCATCGTACCTCAGAAACAGCTGTAAAGAACTACGTAGACATCCCTTTTCACCATTTCCTGATGAAAATCAATCTATAAAGTTACTTGATAATAAAATTCACACATCCAGCAAAAGATGATGAGCATGTGATAAAAGATAGCATTGATATTAGCACGCCGGGCGAAATGCTAAGCCGTTACGTTCTGAGTTCAAATTCCGCCGAGGTCGACTTTGCCTTTCATCCTTTCGGGGTCGATTAAATAAGTACCAGTTACGCACTGGGGTCGATATAATCGACTTAATCCGTTTGTCTGTCCTTGTTTGTCCTCTCTGTATTTAGTCCCTTGTGGGTAGTAAAGAAATAGGTATTTCGTCTGTCTTTACATTCTGAGTTCAAATTCTCCCCTCCTTTTCACAAACCAACTTATACCTGAAGCGTTAGCATAGGAAGTCGAATGTCACCGTTTTGTCAACCTATATTTACAAACTTCCGTGAGCAAGATAACGGACAGACGGTCTATAATATAGACCGTAAATTATATAGACTCTATATCATTTTCTATTCTAGGCATAAGACCCGAAATTTGGGGGGAGAAGCCAGTCGATTAGATCGACCCCAGTACGCAACTTAATTTATCGACCTAGAATAGAAAATGATATAGAGTCTATATAATTTACGGTCTATATTATAGACCGTCTGTCCGTTATCTTGCTCACGGAAGTTTGTAAATATAGGTTGACAAAACGGTGACATTCGACTTCCTATGCTAACGCTTCAGGTATAAGTTGGTTTGTGAAAAGGGGGGGGGGAGAAATATGTACAAAACAGACTGACTGATTGTTTCTTTGGTTAGGTCAAGTGATGTAGATACTTTTGAAGAAATCCCAATACGGGTCGAAAATCGATTAAGATTGTTCATGTTTCTCAATCTACGGAGGGAGAAATAATTAGTTTTACCAATTTTGTATGACTACTATATAGGTTTACTTATATTATACCATACCTCAATCCTCGTTGACTGGCTATTGATATAACGTTAAATATAATATTCAAATTATTCCAGCTCTCTGAAGTTAATGAATTTGTTGTGGATATAGACAGATTGGATGTTTGTCTCTCTGGGGTTTGTCAAGTGATGTAGATACCTCTGATGAGACTCGAGTAATGGTGGGAAATCAATTTATCTTCATTTCATAATTTTTGTGAAGCAATAGTCGAATTTACCATGTGTGTATGTCTGTTACGCAGTTCCTTTGAACAAGGGAATTAATTAGTTGACATAGTAACAACTGGTTTCAAATTTTAGCACGATGCCAGGAATTTTGGGCGGGGGGGTGTGTGCTAGTCGATTACATCGACCTCAGTGTTCAACTGGTACTTAATTTATCGACCTCCGAGATGATGAAAGGCAAAGCCGACCTCGGCGGAATTTGAACCCAGAACGTGCAGACAGACGAAATGCCGCTAAGCATTTTGCTCGGTGTGCTAACGATTCTGCCAGCTCGCCGCCTTAGTTGACATAGTAACAAACAGTAATAAAATAGTCAGATAATACATAAGATAGCTAGTTAGTTAAACTCGTGCATCGGAAGTGGTAGAGTTACTAATCTAATTCCTTAAATCGCGAAACTGAAGGATAACAGAGACTAAAAAGAAGGAGGATAGTGAAAGGGGGCCGCATATCACGTCCCTGTTTTCCTTTAATCGCTCCAATGCCAAACTTACCGTATTCTTGCAGTGAGGTCTACTTTTGTTGTTATTCTGATTACCGTTACTGTCACTCTTGTTCTTGCTTTTGTTCTTTTCTTCTTTTCTTGAGAGGTGGAAAAGGAGGTGCCTCTTGGTCATCCTTGGGTGGAACACCCCACCTTTTGGTAAATTTTATTGTTGAATTTTTGTCGTTAATTGTCTTTTTTCTTTTCTTTTATTTGTTTCAGTCATTTGACTGTGGCCATACCTTTAGTTGAACAAATCGACCTCAGGACTTATTCTTTGTATTCCTAGTACTTATTTTATCGGCCCCTTTTTGCCGAACAAACACAGACACAAATGACAAACACACACACACATACACACACATATATATGACGGGTTTCTTTCAGTTTCCGTCTACCAAATCCACTCACCCACAAGGCTTTGGTCGGCCCGACGCTATAGTATAAAACACTTGACCAAGGTGCCACGCAGTGGGACTGAACCCAGAACCATGTGGTTGGGAAGCAAGCTACTTACCACACAGTCACTCCTTGTTTAATTTTTTTTATAAACGAATTTTTGTGCTAAGCCTCACTTGTCCCTTGCGTTGCATTGTTCCTTCTAGTTTTGTGTTTGGTCCTTGTGGCCAATAAGAAAAATATCATCATCATCATCATCACTATTATTATTATTATTATTATTATTATTATTATTATTATTATTATTATTATTATTATTATTATTTTTATGTTTGACTTTTGCTTTGCATTTTTACAAGTTGGCTCCAAGTCTCACCCAGAGACCTCAAGAGACAACAAGTTAGAAGCTCATGTTGGTGTTATGCCCAGGGTGTCATATATTTGGTTTTGTACACAGTGTTGTTCTAGAGAATGTTTAAGAAACCATAAGAAAATGATGTGTTTGCTTTAAAATTTGAGATTACATAGTCAGTATTTTAAGTAGGATATGAGCAGTTCCCATGAGCACTATATTTTGAATTTCTGCCATCTTAGGGTTTCCTGGTATCTGAGGTAGATAGCAATCAGCCCCTTTTGCTATCATTCCTAGGGTACCTATGACAACCGGTATTGTTTTAGTCTTCAGGTTCCACATTTTCCTAATTTCTATTTCAAGATCTTTATACTTGCTCAGTTTTTGGTAGGTCTTGACAGATACGTTTATATCGATTGGGACAGTCATATCAATGAGGAGGTATGACTTTTATTATTATTATTATTATTATTATTATTTATTATTATTATTATTATTATTATCATCATCATCATTATTATTATTATTGTTATTATTATTATTATCATCATCGTTATTATTATTATTATTATTATTATTATTATTATATTATTATTATTATTATTATTATTACTAGTAGTAGTAGTAGTAGTAGTAGTAGTAGTAGTAGTAGTAGTTGTAGTAGTAGTATCATCATCATCATCATCATTATTATTATTATAATTGCCTTTGCACAGCTTCTAATGCTGGAGATGTACTACAGTGTCAGCTGTTCACTACCATTGAACTAAGGTAACACCTCTTATTTTTCGAGCACTTTCCGGAGTATTCGAGCGGTTCCAAGCAGTGCTGTTTTCTGCAAGTGCTCCACAATTATTGCTGTCCCTATTTGTTCCACGTACTTCCCGAGATTTTTGCTCACTGTTCCCAGGGCTCCGACAATTATTGGTACAACTGCTACCTCTTTCATCGACCACAAGTGCTCTACTTCCCAAGCTAAGCTGTCATATCTCTCGACTTTTCTTTCTTCCTTATCGCATACCTTGTTGTCAGCTAGGCATGCTATATCTATGATCCAGCATAGTTTATTTTCTTTCTCAATTAAGACTATGTCTGTATTCCTATTCTCAATCTCATGGTCGCACTGAATCATAACATCCCATAGGATCTTTGTATTTCTATTTCCGACAATGCCTTCGGGTTTGTGGTCGTACCAATTTTTTGTTCTGTCAAGTCCATACTTGTTACAAAGTGTCCAATGGACAAGCCTGGCTATATTGTCGTGACGTCTCTTATATTCCTTCTGGGCTAGTGACGTACATTGGCTGGTAATATGCCATACGGTTTCACCGTTGTGTCCCCAGATTCTGCACTTATCACTTTCTGATGTGCTGTCTATTCTGCATTTCATGTAGTTTGTTCTTAGTGCTTGTTCTTGGGCAGCACAGATTATTATTATTATTATCATTATTATTATTATTATTATTATTATTATTATTATTATATTATTATTATTATTATTATTATTATTATTATTATCATTATTATTACTACTATTGTTATTATTATTATATACCCATCATGACAACTCGTCTGATAAGGGTAGACCTGACACGCATCACAGCCATGTGTGCGCGACACGATGATCTCATATCAAGATAGACAGCGCATGACCTTGCAAGTGAGGCCCAGTTAGAATCTTCTGTTGCTCGAGTAGCCCATCCTGCTCAAAATGTCCCCGAATAAAGATTATCGAAGGATGTCGAACGAAACACCCATGTTTCCCGAGAAGAATGATTCAAATTCCAAAGAATTTCTCTCAACACATGGCTATAATGCTCTCCCACTACACCTGCACGTGATCAGAGATGCACGCATCGCGAGCCACTAAGGGACATGCTCAACTGGTTAAGGTCAAACAATTGACAAGCAAATCTGTGGTATTGAACAGAATATTTGCTGTAGCCCATCTTTTATACTAAGAAAAACATGTACTTGATAGCACTTCCAATCAGTTAAGATCAGATGCCACGAGGGCCAGTGCCTGGTATCATCATCATCATCATCATCATCATCATCATCATCATCAATATCATTATGCCATTAAAGTAACACGAGTACAAATATACGAAGACCATTATAATCATCATTACTACCCGTCTGATAAGAGTACACCAGGCACATGCATCACAACTATATGTGCGCGACATGGTGATCTTACATCATGATTTAAGAAATGTACTAGGATTTTACTGAATACAGACGTACAACACTTGTCAAGCGGTTGTCACACACACACACACACACACACACACACACACACACACACACACACACACACACACACACACACACACACACACACGTGTATGTGTATGAAGGCGATGCTTCAGCATGGCCTCAGACTTATGGGGGGGAACGAATTTTGTCAGTGGCTGATATGATTTTTTTCAAATTCTATTTTCTAAAACTGTTCATCAGTCAGAATCACTTAGCAGCTGCGTAAAAAAATTTCCGGACGCTTCCTCATCTAAATAACTTTTCTCTCATTCATTCTGATTCTGTGACACTTAGATATTTTGACAATGATGCAAAGGTATCAAACCTTATTTCTCTGACACACCAGTTGTTTGTTGCTTGACTTCCTGACCCTTTAGCAACGTCTGTCTCTTCCTTTATCCTGCCTTACTCCACACAGAACTATAAATATTGTCTGTTGTTGACAACTAAGGAGTTCCAAGTGCGTTATATTATAAGCTGTCTACACAACTAATTTGGCCATAAAAAAAAGAATATTAATAGCTTGTACTTTCTTTTATGAAGAAACCGGAAATATGTTATGTCAGGAGATGGCAATAGTAATTTTCTGGTACCATATTTAGTTTCCATTACAAGCTCTAACCGTCATATATATATATAATATATATATATATATAGATATATATATATATATATATATATATATATATAATATATATATATATACTGCAGATGCTTGCTAATATCAAGAAATTTGTTATGAATTAAGCAACACAGATAAAATAGCAAAAACAATATATGCAATAAATTCGTTCGTTTTTTGTTTTCCTTCTGTCAGTAAAGATGTAAAATTTATTTAAATTCCAAAAGGTGATAAATGAAAGTTGCAATGGAAGCTACGAAGAAAAAAAAAATGAAATATTCGTCTCTCAAAACACCACGATAAAAATATATTTTTTATTTTGTTAATTCAAATAACTTCAGAAAGGATTCAGAGGAATGGAAAAAACGATTTGGTTCTATAGTTGTTTGTCAACAGCGTAAAACCCCAATTTGCTTCATTATGTTAAATATTTCGGATTTTATCTTCGATTTCCTTCATTAAAGTTATTGAATGTGTAACATCCGAACGAATTAGCAGAATAATATCAACGTACAATTTTTTTGAAGGGATGGAATGTTAGTCGCTAATGCAATTGGCAGGAAACTAATAGAAACAATATTTTATAGAATATTAATAATAGAAACATGGTTTATTTCAATCTGTGATGATTGATTATAAGATATACCTTCGTAAGGAAAACTCAGTACACTGAACTCCTCGCGGCTCACATTTATATTCTGCCAAAAATTCTGAATGGAGGTTAGAGTTAGGGTTCTACGCAATCGCTTCATGTTTTAAAAATAGTATTCAATTTTTTCAAATCACATTCTGTCATTTCAGTAAAATGAAGGGGGCATTGATATGATATAGGAGAAAGACGAGGTGGTCACAATGAAAACACCTTTGATCATAAGTATAATCAAAGGAAGCTGTTCTAGGGTTAAAATAACTGTGAGGTTACTATGAATAGGAATATTATTAGTGAGAAAGTTTGCTGAGGTTGTAGCAGAAGGATCGGTAGTGCGACAGAGAAAATGTATCTAGTAACTTGATTTCAAATTACACCGATAATATATTTTAACATTGAAAATAGTAGAATTAATTACTGATTAAATTGACTTAAAATCTTCCCTTAACCTTGAAACCTATCTTATGGTAGAAAATCAAGGCCGTGACTGGCAAAATCGCAGGACCTGCGAACAAATTACTTTGCTATATTTAATTACGTCTCTTTATGTTCTTTGTTCAAATCTCGCTTCACCACCACCACCACCACCAGTACCACCACCAGTACCACCACCACCACCACCACCACCACCACCATCACCACCACCACCACCACCACCACCAACAACAACACAACAACAACAACAACAACAACAACAACAACAACGACACCGACGACGATTGAAACAACTGCAACAACAACAGCTGTGGAGGCGCAATGGCCTAGTGGTTAGGGCAGCGGACTCGCGGTCGTAAGAATGCGGTTTCGATTCCCAGACCGGGCATTGTGAGTGTTTATTGAACTAAAAGTAATTCTGCCAGTCAATCATCCTCACGATCAATACAAGAACGACGTAAGTAACAGCACGAGTGGAAACTGTAGCTCCATCACATGACGGCGGCAACGACGGAAACGGCGATTTCCCTTCTTACCACCACCACCACCACCACTTTTAAGTATAGGTCTTGAGGACCTATAAGGAGTCTACTTGAAACAGCAGCTAAAGCTTCCTCAAACCACGTCTTGTAATAAAAAGCTGAAAATATTCGATTGCGTCGCAGTAGATTAATAATCTTTGGAATGTACAAGCATATATTTTAAAATGGTTTCAGGGGTTTTCTATCCTGTTACTTTGAGGTAAGCCTTTGAGAGTGAACGATCATAAATTGTCAATTACTCCAAATATTTTTTTTACATTGATCTTAACTGGCGCACAGGAAGTTCGTAAGACAAAGTTAATGTCCCTACCAGTGAAATCATTCCATACTGCTGCCGAAATAAAAAAAAAAAAAGAATTCTGGGCAGCTAGCAACAGCAGAGAAAAAACCGGACATCCTTGAGACAAAACAGGTCACTTGATGTGTTACTCCCTTCCTGTAAGATGATGCCAGTCAACACCTTACAAAATAAGTGCAAGAACGTAGAAGATGAAAATTATTCGTGGTCACACAATTTGCTAAAAATATCACCCAAATCGCTCTCAGAATCACGAGTTACCAACTGAAAGTGTATGAACACATTGCACTGTGAGAAATAATTGTTGACATTTTTGCCACTTTTCCAATTAATGTTTGAAATAATTGATGTGGAAGGATCCTTGTGACTATGAATATACGTTCTACATTCCAACAACATTAATCCTTTAGTATTCAGATTATATTATTCTGTCAAATATAGTATTTATTTATTCAAATTGTTTTTAATTAATCATGCATTATCTTGTGGCTTTGAGATTTCGAGTTTGCAAAGAATAAAAAAAATCATGAACTAATAAGACAAGACTGTCGAAGAAAAATTTACTCTTT
This sequence comes from Octopus sinensis, assembly GCF_006345805.1. Taxonomy (NCBI): domain Eukaryota; kingdom Metazoa; phylum Mollusca; class Cephalopoda; order Octopoda; family Octopodidae; genus Octopus; species Octopus sinensis. The sequence goes on from NC_043004.1 coordinate 25,073,035, forward strand.
TTTTTGTTTGTTTCTTTCTTTCTCATATGTACGGACACACACACACACACGCTTATTCGTTCATTCCACTCTTCGTTCTTTCGCTTCCCCTCACATTTCTTTGCCTTCTCTTCTTGCTCACTTTCCATCCACTTTTTACTTCACCGTGTCCCTGTCATTTTTTCTCGCCCCTCCTAAATTCTTCTGTTCCTCTGCTTCTACTTCTCTCTCTTCTCCTCCCACGTGACCGACATTCGGCCAAACTTGTTCTTTCTTTCTTGGTCTGGCCGTTGTCCGTGCAACATCGATATACCTCCCTGTGCTTGTGAAATCTTATATCCCTGCCGTAAGGCTTCATTTCCACACACGCCAGATTAATTTAATTCGTCCTTAGTCGAAAGACACCTGTTGTTATGTCCTGTTATTATTTTTATTGTATTTGTGTAACATTGCCCATTTTTTCCGTCCTTGTTTTTATATACATTCGCTGCTTTCTTCCAAGAAATCTAATGCTCTTAGCTTAGTTTTTTCTTGGGGCTGGCCAGATTGGAGCAATCTCAAATATAATAAACTGAAATTGCGAACATAATCTGGTACTTGACTGAGGAAAGAAAACTTCAAATGACCCGTCCTTGTTTTCTTTGTATCGGCTATCTGGATGTTTGTTGTCCCATTTTTGTATCATCTAACTGGCCGGATGTTTTGCGTTCTTGTCCATTTTGTAGTATATATATATATATATATATATTATATATATATATATATATATATATATATGATAAAAGAAGGAAAATACACACAGTTTACATAGTTTTAATATATTATAAAATATATTTTATATTGTTTGTACCTCGAAATGATTGGTGAGGAACATCTATCCATGAAAAGAATGTGTGTCTCGATATGCAGACACATTCGTACATAACAGACGCACGTACATAGTCACACGCATACATACATATATGTATACACATATATATATAAATACATACATATATACATACATACATACATACATACATACATACATACATACATACATACATTACATGGAAAAATGAGAGCAAGAGAAATAATATTCTTAAAATTATGAACCTGGAAAAGTACAGGACAAGTTATTACATCCGGTAAAGTACAGAACAAGAAAATATTTACTTAAAATATTGTTACAAAGTCAACCAGATAAGACGAATTGTTAGGAATCTTTTTAAACTTGTGTCTTATATCCATTGTTCAGATTTCATTGAAATCGGAAATATATGAATGTTCACTGGGTTTGTAAAAGAGAGCAAAGCTAGAGGAAACCAAAAGACGAATGATCACAATAAGCAGTCACCTAACCTACCCTAGTCGCTACCAATTCCCAATGTAGGATTCTTCACCATATAGGTGACCGGCACAGCCGTAAAATGCACTACAGACCTATAGCAACTGGAAGGGCGTGACCCGACTCAAATAAACATTAACAACTGTGTGACGTTAGGGCTAAGGGGAAATGAAGGTGTCACCTCTGGAGTTTGCCAATGATCACTATGCCGGTAAGTAACTGAACAGAATAAAGTTGTAATTTATAAATCTCTTTAAATGACCAATCACTTATCTGGAAAGGACTTGAAATCAATGTTACCGCCTGGGGACTATCTCTGACTCAGTGAGAATTAAAAAAAACTCAAAAGAGGTCTGCAACTAAATAACTTTACTTACAAAAACGCTTTGCAACTGAATCAGTGGAGGCAAAGATACGTCTTCTTTGCTTGACAATTTATGCACCATATTGCAGAAATAACAATTTAAGTATATATCAAAGCAAACTCTTACACTGCTGTACCATTGAATTACAAATAACTCTCATCTTGTATCCTTGGGTGACTCTACAGCTTCCAAGACTACAATTGTATTCGTCTTGGTTTAGGAAAAATGACTAAACTGTAGGGGTTAAGCCCCCATTAAGAGGTCTTACTAACTCCTAAGAAGTTGAAATTTAGGGAATATTACTTCATTTGTGTCTAATAACCATGGTTAATGTTTCATCAACAGCAAAAACATGAATTTTCATGGGGGTTACAGCCTCATTTATGCCCCTTCACTTTCAAAAATATATTGCATTACATCTGTCCTTATGCATAGAATATAATTTCCAAATTTCATAAAGATCCATTCAGTACTTTTGATCTTGCTTTAGATCATAAAAAATGATCCCTCGTTAGGGAGTCTTAGAATCCTCATGAGAAGCGGAAACTTTGGGAATACTTCTTGATTTGTGTCAATTACCTATAGTTGACATTTCATGAACATCGGAAATTTGTGAATTTTCATGGGAGTGGGGTTTAATCCCCTTCAAGCTCCCTCAGATGCAAACCAAACATACTGCATTATACCCGCCCTTATGCATTCAATCTAAGTTCCAAATATCATAAGGATCCATTCAGTAATTTTGATCCACGAAAAATGACTAAAATGTGGGGGTTAAATCATCCAAAGAAATGGAAATTTTGGGTATATTTTAAAATTTATTTCTAATACCTATGGTTCAAATTTCATCAAAATCCAAAAAAAAAGAATTTTCACGGTGGTTGGGTGGGAGTGTTCTGCCCCCCCCCACTTTCTGCCCCCTCAAAATTGTATAAAATATTATTTTATTATTTTTATCTTGGACATGATGAGTGACTATATTTAAATTGAATTTACTTTATTGTTATCAGTTTGAAAATATAGCCACGAAACACGTGTAGTCTATTTACTAATTATATACTATTTATTTATTATTTCGTACTTTATTTAGTTCTCGGTAAATGTTTTATCGTATCTTTAATATTTTTCTATATGGTATGATTTAATTATATCATTGTTGAATTGCAACATGGTAGTTCTTCTCTAATATATATATATATATGGAGTTAAACGCAGGTGTTATTAAAATTCTTTTGCTTCCGACACATGTTTCGAAGACATCATTGGTATATTGGCATTATTCCAAAGGAATGAAATGGTGTAAAACAACGTAATCTTCTCTTCAGGGGAATGAAGAAATTAAACTCGTCAATGAGATATTTTAACAGAATGTGATGGATATGTATAGTGATGAACAAGGGAAAAATACACATATCTCTGTCAATCTACCTACCTACCTACCTACCTACCTACCTACCTACCTACCTACCTACCTACCTATCTATCTATCTATCTATCTACCTATATATATATATATATATATATATATATATACACGAGCAAAACGACCCCCGTCCAATGGACGGTGCTGAGTTGTTAAACATTTAAACCAAATTTACTCAAGACAACTTGTCCCACCGTCCCATAGGCCTCCCCTTTGAGAAACACTGATTTGACCTAAATTTGAGACACCAACAAAAGAAGAAATAAAGAAAAACGATTTTATTCACACAAATATGCAACCGAAGAGTTTAAAGTAGCAGTAATGACAAGGCTGTTGACTGGGAAAACACAAACATGGTTTAAACAGTAAGCTTGGCAGGAAAGAAACGTGTACAAAAACAACAAAAAATGGAAGGTGCAGTTATGCACCAGTTGACGGAAGAAAAGCAGGACAAAAACGATGCATGGGTTAGCTGGAGGTAAATCTAGATGGAAAAGCATGATGAATTTATGAGAACGTACCTGGGACAATAATAAGTTTATCCGATAAAACATGTAGGGAATCAACTTGGGGCGATTTTTGATGAAAATTAAATATACTGCATTATTTCAAGCCAGCCGGCTTTTTTTGCGTAAACTGCATGTGCATTTTTCTCGCGTACGCGTAGTATCGATCGCAACAGCTGATCGATTTTATCGATCGCATTCTCACCTGGAATCGGTTTTTGTAATTTTTTCAAGACTTATACACGCCTTAATACCATCGGTATCTACATATCAAATTTGAGCGCAATCGGATGGAGGATGCCCGAGATTCTCGAAGACACACATACAGACAGACACAACGGATTTTATATAATAGATATATGTATGTATGTTTGTATGTATGTATATATATGTACGTCGCTCTCTTTTTTCTCTCTTAGTCTCTCTTTCTTCCCCCATCTATTGTTAATGTCCTCTATCTTCAAAATTATTGTCAGATCATCTCTGTATGATTCATTTCCAGGTGGAGGGGTGACGGTAATCGGGAACATAGACAACGACCAAAACTCGAAGTTTTAAAGTTAAAGGAACCTCAAGCGAAGCATGAGGAGTGCGTGAGACACATGTTTCTAAATGTGACTACACACAAACATAGTAACACTCGTATATTCCTTTATACATATGCACACCATGCACAAACATATACACGCATGCATTTGTCCAACATGCGCATACACACTCACGTAACTGTTTATGTATTTACGGGAACAATTTTCAATATGTACGTGTAAGCTAGATTTCATAAATATTTCGTCAATAAAATGGACGATAAAATGTCATGTACTATAAATATTTACGTTAATCTGACTAATGGGGATGTTGATGCAGATTAGGGGAAAAAAATCAACCTCTGTCGTCAAGAGAGTGACGTCACTGTAACGTCATTCGATTTTTAAGTCAGATTAAGTGACAAAAAAAGGAATAACTTTTACTACACACATGGTGTCAAACCGAGAGAAGCAAAGCTAGATTCCTTGATCACTGCTTTTTTACTTTTTCCCTTTCCCTTCCTCCTTTTCCTCCTTTTCTCCTCATTGTTATTATTATCATCATAATGTTCACTTCCTCTTTCTTCTATCCCTTTTCCACCAATAGCAGCACCGCCACCACCACCATCACTAGCACCCGCACCAGCACCATCACTACCACCATCGGACAAAATTCTTAGTGGCATTTTCTCTCTCTTTACGATCTGAGTTCAAATTTCACCGAGGTCGACTTTGCCTTTCATCCTTTCGGAGTCGATAAAATAAGTGCTAGTGAAATACTGGGGTTGATGAAATCGACTTACCTCCTCCCCCAAAATTTCAGGCCTTGTGCCTATAGCAGAAAGGATTATTACCTCCACCTGAGCGAAGGCGGAGGTATTGTTTTCAGTCGTGTTTGTTTGTTTGTTTGTTTGTTTGTTTGTCCGTGGATATTTGGCCTCGTGACTGGTACGAACTGATTAGATTTTGGGATCGATCCAGTACCAGACAAGAATTCTGGATTTTTTCCCGTTTTTTTTTTTACTTAATTTTTGAGAGCGGTCGGGTTCATTTTTAGTATTATCGTTTGTGAGAGCAGTCGATTTCAGATATTCGCATTTTTCAAAATCATCTCCAGTTAATCGTTGAGAGGACGTTGGTGTTGGCTTGGTAAGCTGTAACTTATAACTGGGACGGCTAGAGTGTTAATACCTGTTACCTTGTTTTTCGCATTGAGCTCTGTTTTCTGTATTAATCTAACTCGTCTATAGTATTCTTTTCCTATCTTCTCTTTCATTTGTGTGTTGTATCGTATCTAGTTCATTGATCCCTAAGTATTTGTATGCTTGGCTTTGGTCTAATACTCTTATTTCATTTGCTTTATCTAGTGTGATGTTGCTACTCTTAACTAGTTTTTCTCTTTTGAAGATTGTTTTGGCACATTTTTCTCAATCAAATTTCATGTCTATTTCTTTGTTAAATCCATATACTGTCTGTAGTAATGTTTGTAGCTGTTTATCATTTGTAGCGTACTGTTTTAGATCATCCATATATATATAAGAGGTGGCTGATCGCTTTAGCTGTAACAGTTGTATCCACATCCAGTTCTGTTTAGCATATCAGATAAAGGTGTCAGTGCCAAGCAAATATGGAGTGGAGAGAGCATGTCTCGCCGGAATATTCCTCTTCTAATGGGGATGGCTTTGGTTTTTATGAGTTCTTCTTTTGCCTTGAGGTGTAGCACTGTCTGCTATTTATTCATGGAATGTTTTATATATTTTATGATTATAGGTGTTACTTTGTTCATGGCTAGCGTTTCTAGGATCCATGTGTAAGGAAATACTATCAAATTATTATTATTATTATTATTATTATTATTATTATTATTAATATTATTATTATTATTATTATTATTATTATTATTATTATTATTATTATTATTATTATTATTATTATTATTCAACATTTGATAGCTTGAGGCAGATTTCTGCCGCATCACCTGTTACACATCTGTGTTCCTGAGGTGTGTGCAGCATTGTAAATTTCTTTTTTGTTTACAGGGAGGTGCAAACTCTTCCCGGTATTGTATTGCATCAGCTAGTCTTGTCATGGTGTTTGGCTCGAGGCTTTTGTTGTTCTAGTGTTTGTATTGTGCGTTGTGTGTAATGCGAGTTGTGTCCCTCTGTTGGGTATCCGGCCTGTAGAGTACATGTGGGAATTGTTTATTGGACATTTGCTGTATAAAGTGTGTCTTGTGCTTGTGAATTGTTCTTATTTGGGTTGCATTATTGAATTGATATTGTCTTGCGTAGGATGTAGGCTGTTCCTAGGAGGGCTATCTTCAGGATCCAGGTATAGCTTCTATGGTTTTGTTCATGTTTTTCATCATACCCAGTGCTTCAATTATTACTAGTATTGTTTTCGCTTTCTTATCCTCTATCTTGAATACTTCAATTTCGAGATGTATATACTTTGACAATTTCTCCGCACCTTTTTGGCCAAAGTTTTGGTTCGAAGTGGCTGCAATGTCTATTAGTAAGCAGGGTTTTTTTTTGCTCCAATCCTTGATTATTATGTCCGGGAGATTAGATTTTATTTCTTTGTCAGTTTGAACAGGCATATTCCAGTTGACTTTGGCTTGGTCGTTGTCACGTATCTTGTTCGGAACATGTTTATACCATTTCTTATTAGTTTTTATGTAGTAGCGTTCGTGTCTATTCTTCTTCTTCTTCTTCTTCTTCTTCTTCTTCTTCTTCTTCTTCTTCTTCTTCTTCTTCTTCTTCTTCTTCTTCTTCTTCTTCTTCTCTTTTTTCTTCTTCTTCTTTTTTTTCTTCTTCTTCTTCTTCTTCTTCTTCTTCTTCTTCTTCTTCTTCTTCTTCTTCTTCTTCTTCTTCTTCTTCTTTCTTCTTCTTCTTCTTAATCTTCTTCTTCTTCTTCTTCTTCTTCTTCGTTGTAGCAGTAGTAGTAGTAAAGCGGTAAGCTGGCAGAATCATTAGTACACCGGGCAAAATGCTTAGTGGTATTTCGTCCATCTTCAAATTCCAACGAGGTCGACTTTGCCTTTCGTCCTTTCGTGGTCGATAAGATAAGCACCAGTTGAGTACTGAGATCGATGCAACCGACTTACTCCTCCTCCGAAAATGCCGACCTTATGCCAAAATTAGAATCTATTATTATTATTATTATTATTATTATTATTATTACAATACGCACAACAGATTAAACTGCTGGAAAAGAAAAATTCCTAACCTCGGGCTACAACAAGTAACTTTAGATGCCAAGAACCCGTCTAAGTATCCCAGCTGTCCCTAATAACACTGTGCTAACTGGATTTTATGCCTATTTCATGTTCAAAATCATTTGGGAAAGTTCCTATAACTACTGGGGTACATTTTACCCACACTTTCCATAGTCTCTGTAGTTCAAACGTTAGGTCCTGGTACTTTACTATTTTCTCTATACCGCTCATATTAATTCTTTCATCATTTGGGACTGTAAAGTCAATTATCTGGCACTTTCTATTCTCTTTATCTGCTATCAGTAAATCATGTCTTCTAGCTTCTATTACTCTGTTTTGTCAGAATGTTAAAGTCCTACAACATCCTATAATTCTTACTTTCTAGTACATTTCTCGGTTCATGTTCATACCATTTATCAGTATGGTCAAATCTTAGCTTTCTACATAACTTCTAGATTGTCATGTCTTTTCTTGCGTTCTTTCTGTGCCAGCATGCTACATTCACTTACTATATGAATAACAATTTCCTCTATTGATTTGTATAACTTACACTGCTGCTTGCCCTTCTGTTTCATCTTGGTGCTTTTGTGCTGCTCTCTCTCTCCCTCTCTTTGGATATCTCTCCTTTGTGCAATTAGGCGCTCCTTTTGATTTTGACGTCTTCGAGCCTGTCTTCTTGCATCTTGTGCTAGTCTCTCTCGTCTACTTCTTGTGATTGATTCAATAATCCTAATATATTGTTTAATCTTGCGTCCAGTTCTTCCCGGGTGAGACTAGCTGTTCGTCGTCTTTGCTTCTCTCTGGATAACCTTTGCATTCTCTCTGATTCATTCTCCATAGCAGGTGGGTGAGTATATTTAATACAACGGAACTCAAACTTCAAAACGAATGAATATGTGTGTGTGTATGTATGCGTGCGTGTGTGTGTGTATACGGTAGTTTATTTATATTCCTATACGTAACCATACAAAGTTCAAAATTACACAGGATTACATTGACGGCATACACACAGAGACTTATTATCATTTTTTTCCAGCAACGTCTACACGTTCTCTATCTCTGTCTGTCGCTGTCTCTCTCTCAATCTTGAGCCATTACTACGGAAGCTGGCGACGCTGAGGAGCATCCACGAGAGCTGGGATGCGGGAGGAGCGTGTCTGCATACGCGGACGACGTCACCGTCATAGTGTCGAGTCACAAACACATCGACCTGGTCGATGAGACACTAAAAGAATACGAAGCGGTAACGGGAGCAAAAATTAACCGGGAAAAGTCAGTGGACTTGCGGCTCGGCACCCGGAGAAGCAAGCCAATACCGTCCAACAGCGTCTCCATCGTGGGACGCTGGACTGACGGACTGGATAAATTGCTCGGAGTCTGGTCCGGACCTCCAAATGGAGAAGAACTGGGGCGAAATAACGACTAGGGTGGCCACTCTCGCACAGCAATGGGCCGAGAGGAAGCTATCCATAAAAGGTCGGGTGGAGGTGGCGAACGCGTACATCACTTCCGTCATCGATTACCGTCTGACCGTCGTGCCTTGTCCCGACCCTACCATCACAAACTGGAACGCATACGCTTCCGCTTCTTGTGGAAGGGAAGCATTCCGATTGTTAGGAGATCCATTTACTGTCAACACCCGCTAAATGGAGGGCTAGGCATGCTGTGGTTGATGATGCGCAGACACGCGCTGAGACTGCGACATCTCCGGCGCTTCATAGACGACGGTAAACAGGTGTGTTCGCCGTTTGAGCGGCGCGCTTTCCCGTAGCTCGTTTCCTTGGCCGATCTGCAGTCGTGGATCAAACAGAGACCGAGGCTCGGCGAATGGCACCGCGAGTGTCACCTTGCTCTCAAGCAACTCTGCCATTGGGAACCAAACTTGTGCGTCTTCATTACAACAAAGGCGTTCTATAGAGGATTAGTGGAGGGGAGGTGCGACGACGTTCTCGGGCAGAATCTGGGCGTCAACGAGGAACATCTGAACCGCCTGTTCAGAACAAACTTCGGGCCGGGACCTATGGACAATCATCAAAGACCCCTGGCCTGGCAGTGCTATCGAGAAGCATTACTCGTTCGGGATAAGCTCTACAGGCACGTTTCGAGACTCACCGGACCGACTTGCCCGAGATGTGGTCAGATCGACGAAATCGTTCTGCACACACTCGTGCAGTGTCCAACCATTTCGGACCTGTGGTTTTATGCCGAACGGCTGCGGTCACGTGTGGGACGAGTCCGTCAGTCGGCCGAGTCTATCGTGAAAATTGCTCCGCCACCTTCCCTCAACCGGAAAGACAAGGCGGTCTTCATCAAACTGGTGGCCATGGTGAAAGAATGTGTGTGGTGGACTCGAGCGAAAGGATTAGAGACAAACACTTACCTCTCTGGCTAATCGCTCGTCAACTTTTTCAAGTACCACTTGAAAAGGAAGGTGAGAATAGAGTGGCAGATTTTGTCTCGTGAAAGTTTCAAAAAAGGCGGGTGAATGTAGTAAAGATGGTGCATGCGAGTGACGAAACCAATTTGAGCATGATCCTGTAAATCGAAGAGAGAGAGAGAGCACTGAAGTTACCGTGGTCTTTTTGGCAGGCTTTTCTTTCGACGGATAAACCTAATCTTATATTTACATTTTTAAAATTCTTCTGTGATACACGACCCCTTTTCATCGTCCCCACCCCGATCCCTTTTGATAGGAATTTTACTTCTTTTCCTATTTTCCCCCTTTTTTTTCCTTTTCGAAAAGAAAAGCTCTACATTTGTATTTGTCCCCTCTGTGTTCAGCCCTGTGTGGCCAATAAAGAAAGTTATCTACCTACCTACCTACCTACCTAACTAACTAACTAACTACCTACCTACCTACCTACCTACCTACCTACCTATCTACCTACCTACTTACCAACCAACCTACCTACCTACCTACCTACCTACCTACCTACCTACCTATCTATCTATCTATCTATCTATCTATCTATCTATCTATCTTTCTTTCTATCTATCTATCTATCTATCTATCTATCTATCTATCTATCTATTAATCTAACTATCAACTACCTATCCGCACCATCTCCACTATCTCTCTCTCTATCTCACTATCTATCTATCTATCTATCTATCTATCTATCTATCTATCTGTCGAGTAAGAGAGACACAGTCAGAGCGAACGGTTGGAATAATGACAAATTAGTCGTACTTTATTTAAATCTATATAATCTCCAATGAGCTTTAGTCGAATTAACAAAATCAAACAGCTGGGTTCTTCGGTTAATTTTACATTTTAAGTTTCGAAAATCTTTTACTACTGTTACTGATGACAATAGTAGTGATAATATTGACGACGACGATGACGACAATATAAGATGATGATGAAAATGATGATGATGATGATGATGATGATGATGAAGACGACGAAAATGATGACGAAGAAGGTGGTGGTGGTGGTGATGATGATTAGATGTGGGCGAAATCTTATTCGTCAATATTGGAAAATAAACAGAAAATCTCAAGGAATTCATATCATTCCCTGGTGAACAAACATACCATTATATAGATCGGCAAAGAATGTTTGTTTGTATGTATGTATGCATGTAAGTGTATGTATGTACAGTTGCGGCCAAAATGTTCCGAACGGCATTATTTTCGTCAGAAAAGTAGATATAAGTTTTTATCAAAGTTGTTTTATATTCTATAATTTTCACAGACAATAAATACAATATTAATTGTTATTGTCTTAGATTTTGGTGTAATTTGAGAGGATAATACAAAAGTTATGGATGATTTAGTGATTTACTGCAAAACCCATGGCGGCCAAAAGTATCAGAACGGTTGAAAAAATAATAAAAATAATCAAAAATGACAGAGAATACTGGAATTATTTAATATTTAACGTGAAGTCCTTTAGCTTCAATCACACTCTGACATCTTCGACTGCATGAGGAAATTAAACTTTCAATTTATTGCTAGGTGATCTTATTCCATTCTTCCTGAAGGGCATTCCATAATTGCTCAGTTGTTTTAGGATTTCTGGCTTTCGAACGTTCTCCTAGAATATTCCACACATTTTCAATAGGATTGAGATCTGGGCTTTGAGCTGGCCAATCCATAACAATAACCTTTTCAGCCTTGAGGAAGTTCATGACTACCTTAACCTTGTGACATGGGGCATTGTCCTGCATGAATATGGGTGGTCGCTTAGTTGAATTTCTCAGCACAAGCAAGACATGATCTTTTACAAATTGTTTATAAACTCCTGCATTTACCTTTCCATGTAATCGCACCAAAGGGCCCACACCATCTCCAGATATCATTCCCCAAACCATGACACTTCCTCCACCGAATTTAACACTAGTCTTAAGGCATTTAGGCAACAATTTTTCACCTACTTTTATAGCATAAACTTAGATTCATCACTGAAATGCACCGTTTGCCATTTTTCTTGAGATCATAACACATGTTCGGTTGCAAAGGTAAGACGACACTTTTTATTCCTGGAGCTGATCAGTAACTTCACTGCAGGTGCTCTTGCTTGTAGGTCATGTTCAACTAAACGACGAGACACAGTTTTTCGAGATAAAGTTTTCTTCAATACAATGCTCATTTTCCGAGAAACAGCAGCAGCAGCAGTTTTAAATCTGTCCTTTTTAACCAACTTTACCATAGCACGATCTTCTCTCTTGGTCGTTTTTCTTGGCCTACCTGTAAACTTTCTTGCTTCACACGAACCCCAATCATCGTAGACCTTAAGAATACCGTGTACAACACTTTTTGACTTGTTAACAATCTTTGCAATAGATCCAATACTTAAATTATCCTTCCTTCGAAGCTTAATAATCTGCTGACGAATTGGTAACAGAGTAAGTGGTATTATATTAACAAAGTACACTGCAAATATTCTTACTAATGTTTAGTAAACGAACCGTCACGTAAACAAATTCAAAACATTAGAGTTCGCCGGTTAAATATACTAAAACACGGAGTAAAAGCAACCGTTCTGATCATTTTGGCCGCCATGGGTTTTGCAGTAAATCACTAAATCATCCATAACTTTTTTATTATCCTCTCAAATTACACCAAAGTCTCAGGCAATAACAAATAATATCGTATTTATTGTCTGTGAAAATTATAGACTATAAAACAACTTTGATAAAAAATTATATATACTTTTCTGACGAAAACAATGCCGTTCTGAACATTTTTGGCCGCAACTGTATGTATACATGTATGTATGTAACTTCAGAACCATACGTATATAAATATATGTATATGTATATATATATATAATATATATATATATATATATATATATATATATATATATATATATATATATATACGAGGGCTGGTCGATAAGTATCCGGACTATTGCCATAACAAAGCTAACACACGCAGAGTAAAGCCGCTTGGCACAGATTGACCTTACCTTGAACTCTGCTGCGCATGCGCACTAAGTTTTAACGTTCTAGCTTACTTCTGCTGTTTACTTCTGCTTGGAAAGAAGGTGTGTAGCATGTGATCGTCGTATTGACCATAACAGAGTGAGAGGCCAACGCAAAGTTGCAGAAAGTGTATGAAGAGGAGTGTGTGAGCAGCACACAAGTGTATGAATGATTCAGATGTTTCCAAGATGGCCGAAAAAATGTCGATATTGACGAACGTTCTAGAAGACCTACAACTAGCAGAACTGAGGAAAACATTGCAGATATGCGTGCAGCTGAGGGGAAATAGTCGAATCACCATCCGTGAGTTATCAGAGGATGTGCATATTAGTTACGGTTCAATTCAGTCCATTATCACTGAAGATTTGTGTATGAAACGTGTGTCTGCCAAGCCTGTGCCAAAACTGATTTTAGCTGATCAAAAATACACTCGGTTTTCAGTTTCACAAGATA
>NC_043004.1:25088763-25091907 GCF_006345805.1 Octopus sinensis
AGTAGTAATGAATCTTATAGATTATATATATATATATATATATATATATATATATATATATATATGTATAATATATACATACATACCATACATACATACATACATACATATATATATATATATATATTATATATATATTATATATATAAAGTTAATCCAACAAGAAGACAAAAAGAGAACAACGCAAGGATGTGGAACAAATAAATTATTATTGGACGCTCAGGAAAGAAGGGAAGAAGGAGGGTTTGACGTTTCGAGCGGAGCTCTTCGTCAGAAACATAGGAGAAAGAAAGATCCCGAGACGGGAGGACAGAGGAAAAAAATTGCAGGTAGTATTCACGAGGTCACATACTAAAAAGACGGAAGTGGTAAAAAAGGAGGAAAATGTTTTTAAAAACAAGAGAGCTGAACAAAGAAGGAATGGTAAAAAAGGTGTGCGAGATGACAAGGGTGTGTGTGTGTGAGTGTGTGCGTGTGTGTATATGTGTGTGTATGGTGGACAATGGCGAGTAGCAGGCAGTAGTAGAATTAAAGGAGTGGTGTGGGGGTAACCTAGCAAGTCAGAAAGGCAGGTCAGAAACGGAAGTATGTGTGTGTGCGTGTATATGTATCGTGTGTGTGTTTTGTTGTAGTATGTGTGTGTGTACGTGTGCGTTTTTTTGTGTGTATGGCGAGTAACTGTGCTTAACTTAGTGTATGTGTGCGTGTGTGCTTGTATGTGCGTGTGTGTATATATACGTATGTATAATTGTGTGCGTGTATGTATGTGTGTGCGTGTATGTATGGTTGTGTGCCGTATGGGATGTATGTGTGGGTTCATTTGTGTGTGGTGTGTGCATGTGCCTGTGTATGTATGTGCGTGTAGTTGTGTGTGCGTGTATGTGTGCGTTTGTATGTGTGTGTGTGTAAGCGTAAATGGATGTATATGCGTGTATCCGTGGGGTTGTGAGTTTCTTTTTGCGCGTGTGCGTGCGTATGTGTGCGCATGTTTTGGTGTGCGTATGTATGTGTGTGTCTGTGCTTATATGTGTGTGTTGTGTGTATGTATATGTGTCGGTGTGTATGTGAATTAGTGTGTGTTTGTACGTGTGTATGTGTGTGTGCGTGTATTGTATATATATGTAAATGTGTGTGTGTACGTGCGTGGGAGTGAATGTATGTATGTATGTCCGTGTGTGTACAAATGTAGGGGTTTATATGTGTGTTTATATGTTTATATGTGTGTATATATATGCATGCAAGGACACACTTCGCAACTGAAAGACTGGTGGAAAAGACTCTTGCGGTGAAGGACGCATGCGAATCTACAGGCACACACGCACATGCCCAGACGTACGCCCGAAATAAAGCCAGACCCCACAGGCATGCGTGCATGCATATATGTATATGTGCGTGCGCGCGCATGCATGTGTGTGCGTGTGCATGCGAGTGTGTATGTAGGTATGTGTGTGTATGTATGTATGTGTGAGTGTGTATGTGTGTATGTCTGTGTGTATGTATGTCCGTATGAGTGTATGTAAGTATGTGTGTGTGTATATGTGTATGTGTGCATGTGTGTGTGCGTGTATGTATGTGTGTATGTATGTATGTATGTATGTGTGTGTATGTGTGTATGAATGTATGTGTGTATGCGTGTATGTGTTTATGTGTGTGTGTGTATGTATGTATGTGTGCATGCGTGTATGTGTGTGTGTGTATGTATGTATGTATGTGTGTGTGCATGCGTGTATGTGTGTATGTGTGTGTGTGTATGTATGTATGTATGCATATATATTATATATATATATATATATATTATATATATATTATATATATATATATATGCATACATACATACATATGCATACATAATATATATATATGCAACACATACATATGCATACATACATACATACATACATATATACATAGTCTGATCAATACGTATCTGGACTGTTGCCATAGTAACAAATCTAAAGCATGCAAAGTAAAGCTGCTTGGTACAGATTGAACTTGAACGCTACTGTGTATGCGACCTAAGTTTTAACGTCCTAGCTCACTTCCGCTGTTTACAGCAGTACTTCAAAGGAATGTGTGTAGCGTGTGATCGTTGCATTGACCACGACAGAGAGAATTGAGTAGAGAATCTGCATCAATTTTTTTCAGAAGCTTGGCGATACCTGCTGATAGGCAAACAAACAGTTTTCAAAAATTTTCATTGTTCTCAACACAATCAAGGAGATCTTGTGCAAATGAAACCCGAATGTTTCTTTGGACAGCTGAAAGCAGTTTTAGAACAAACTTGGCAGACAAGCGTCTCATACACAAATCTTCAGTGATAATGGATTGAACTGAACCGTAATTAATCTATACATCCTCTGATAACTCACGGATGGTGATTCGACGATTTTCCTCACAGCTGCATGCACATCTGCAATATATTTCCCAGTTCTGCTAGTTGCAGGTCTCCTAGAACATTCGTCAATATCGACATTTTTTCGGAACCCTCTGAACCACACGTACACTTGTGTGCGGGTCATACACTCCTCTCCATACACTTTCTGCAACTTTCCGTTGACCTCTGAGCAGGTATCGCCATGAAAACTTTCTCTGTCATGGTCAATGCGACGATCACACGCTACACGTCTTCCTTCTAAGCACTGGTGTAAACAGCAGACGTAAGCTAGAATGTTAAAACTTAGTGCGCATGCACAGCAGACAATCAAGGTCACTCTTTGCCGAGCGGCTTTCTTCTGCATACTTTAGCTTCGTTACTATGGCTATAATAATCCGGATACTTATTGATCAGACCGCGTATATGTGCATATAGATACATATATACATATATGAATAAGCATATAGAATACATATGTGTGTAGCGTGCGTACTCAGTTTAGTTTACCTCCCACACTCCGGTTTGAACTGCATCTGAAAATATGGTACTGAGCGGATGGATATAAATAAAAACGGAAAATGGAAATGCAAACATTTGGCACCATACGAAAAGTATTTAATTAAAATAGAGAATAAAATGTTCTTTGAGTTATACCAAATGTTTTGCGTTTTCATTTTCTATCTTAATCTAAATAAACGCACACACACATATGTATGTATGTATGTATGTATGTATGTATGTATGTATGTAGTATGTATGTTGTATGTATG
>NC_043004.1:25092007-25109507 GCF_006345805.1 Octopus sinensis
TATTTTAATCTTAATTTTCTTTCATAAATTATATTTTACTTCCTCATCTTCATTTATCTTACTCTCTCCTTCTCTGTTGCTACTGCTGTTGTTGTTGTTGTTGATGTTGTTGTTGTTGTTGTTGTTGTTGTTGTTCTTCTTCTTCTTCTTCTCCGCTCCTCCACCTCCTCCTTTTTCTATCTATCTATCTATCTATCTATCTATCTATCTATCTATCTATCTTTCTATCTATCTATCTATCTGTCTGTCTGTCTGTCTGTCTGTCTGTCTGTCTGTCTATCTATCCGTAATTGTATGTAATTATGTGTGTGGATATATATATGTGTGTATGTGCGCGCGCGCGCGTGCGTATGTACGTGTATGTTTGTGTATGTGTGTGCATACATGTTTGTGTATGTGCATGTGTGTGTATGTGTGTATGTGTTTGTGCATTTCATGCACACTCTGAGCAGGTACTTAAAAAAAACCATGGTGAACTCTCTGCCATTTTAAAATAGCGTATATCCTTCGATCACTTTCACCCTGAATTGCCTTCAGAAGAAATTAATTACTGTGGTCTATAATCTTTTGTCTTTCCTGGAAATCGTTTAATCCATGCGCTGATGCCATGCTGTGTCTTCTTTTTTGCTAGTTTATTTCGATAACTTCAGATGCTGTCTACTAAACTCCACCTACACAAGAAGCTATACATTGTAAATATCTCTTTGCCAACCAATGATCCTCTGTGACAAGAGTGGAGAACCCCCGTCACCAACTGTGGCAGAAATTTAGCCCAAATTTAAATTTGAAATTGCTTCCTCGTGTAGTTTGTAGTTTTTAAAAACTATATCAAACGAACTACTAAATAACCTGAAATCGACTTTGTGTGAAAGAATGCCAGTAGAATGGGAAGAAATTTAATTTCTTAAGTGAAACGTCACAGCCAAAATGAATGTTACTGTCTGTAGATTTGTCCTCTTTGAGTGTAGTGGAATAGGGATAAATCTGATATCTACATCAGACTCATAATTATAGATTTGTTCTGAAGACGAACATATATTTTTTACATGTCATTTATCAACTGGCTTCCTACTCCTCATCACTGTAGCTGCAATTTCAAGCTGTTTAAATGAACTGTTAAATCCACTAGAAATGTAAGGCTTGAACGACATTTAGGAACGCGAAATTCTGTATCATTTGCAATTTTATTCTCAAGGAAATTTGCTATTTATCGCTGCATTAAATATATTCTTTCTAGTATGGTATTTTATTCCAGCCATGAACACTGCAAAAGTAAAATAAGTCAAAAGTTGCCGAAATTGATGGTGGTTCAACCTTCGAGGCAAAATCACATTTACTGATTTTATCACTATGGATCTTTACCTTTTGACCGACAGATTTAAAAAATAATTTTTTGTAACTAAACACTTTCAAACTTCGGACACTGGTAGAATGTGTCATATATAATTTTATTCAGCTGAATACACGTCATTGATTGGTTGAAATTACCGAATTACGACTACTTTAACGTGAAATAACTTTGTAAATATAAGTTTTTCTCAAAATGCTAAGAGTAAAAGATGTTTTATATGACACATTCTACCTGTCCGAAGTTTGAAAGTGTTTAGTTGCAAAAAATTATTTTTTAAATCTGTCGCTCAAAAGGTAAAGATCCATTACTATAACTATCTTTTCTAACATTGTGTTTAATTCGAGGTCTTCCATGCATCATTGAAGTAGACAGAACACGTATATTTCACCCAACAAAAGCTGGCACTCTCTCGGTTGTTATAGATACTAGATTTCTTAAAGTCTGTATTCATGACTACTGAACATAAGTTGTGTTTATTCAATGAATAACATTGCGAGCTGCTGTACTCTCTTCAAGTGCTATTGAGAAGAAATGGAATTTTTTATGATAGTTTTTTTTTTCTAAAGTGAATTTCCAGATCCGCTGACATTTCTTCTCTTCGTCCTGTCATTGTTCTCACAGACAAACATTTGAAAATAAATCCTTGTTTATTCGGTACATGCAATATCAACAACAATAATGTCACCAATACTTTTTCACGGCCTCCATTGTTTCATATTTTCTACTGTCACCTTTAAGATCACCTAACTGACAAATGTACTTTTCTTATTCTATGTTTTATTTTTGTAAGCTCAATTAATTTTATGAACTTCATCTTTCCTTCTTTACCCTCTAAAGTGCTCAGCGACATATACCTTACCTAAGCGGATATTTGATCTCTGGTATTGATACAATGTTTAAAAAATCCGGCAAGTAAAGGAAGAGGGTGGTTATATTCCATCATATCAACTTCAGCATTTAGCTAAAACTTATTTTATCGATCCCAGTGCTGATTAGTATTTATTGTATTGATTACAGAAAGGAGTAAGTTAAAGATTACTCTGGTACGATTTGAACCCAGAACACAATGAGCCACAAATAAATATTGTAAAGCATTTTGTTCGATGTTCTACTGTTTCTGTTAAGTCATTTCCCTGTCTTCAGTGAAAATTAAAACATAAATCAAGAACACGCACACACACATCTTCGCGTACACATACAGGTAGATCGTTGGTTTCCATGATGAACCTTCCAGTTGTTTATTCAACTATATAGCCTACTCAATGATACATATATTTATTTCTTTATTGCCCACAAGGGGTTAAACATAGAGGGGAGAAATAAGGACAGACAGAGGGATTAAGTCGATTACATCGACCCCAGTGCGTAACTGGTACTTATTTAATCGACCTCCGAAAGGATGAAAGGCAAAGTCGACCTCGGTGGAATTTGAACTCAGAACGTAACGGCAGGCGAAATACCTATTTCTTTATTACCCACAAGGGACTAAACACAGAGGGGGACAAACAAGGACAGACATAGTTATTAAGTCGATTACATCGACCCCAGTGCGTAACTGGTACTTAATTTATCGACCTCCGAAAGGATGAAAGGCAAAGTCGACCTCGGTGGAATTTAAACTCACAACGTAACGACAGACGAAATACCGCTAAGCATTTCGCCCGGCGTGCTAACGATTCTGCCAGCTCGCCGCCCCCTACTCAATGATATATAGCTGACAATTTGTATTTTAAACGTTATCTTTAGGCAGAATGAGCAGGACACATTGTGTATGGCAAGATTTGCCATTTAGAGTTCAAATCTTACCAAAGTCATCTTTTCAAGCCTCCATTCTGCTGCAGATAAGTACTTTCCGTAGAGGTGAATCGTGAGCTAAGCGCCCGGATCATATGTTCTAACCTACCTTATATATATATATATATATATATATATATATATATAGTGAGAAGTTGAGGTTATAAGAGATAATGGTGTCATTGGGACCCAGAGGTGTCAGGTAATGCTGAATAAGTGCTATAGACAAGACCATAGTTAAGTTCCAGATTCGATAATATTGCGAATAAAGAGTTTAACGTTGGTTCTATGTCAGCGTATGTATATAAGAATTTTTTGCGTAACAGGATAAAAAAAACCAAGGCTGTATAGATATTAGAGCATATAGATAGAAGGTCTAGGATATTTATTAATAATATATATATATATATATAACAATTTTTTGCGTAATAAGATAAAAAAAATCCAAGGCTGTATAGATATCAGAGCATTTATAGATAGATGGTCTTACAGCTGTTTCTAGGATATTTATTAATAATATCCTTCATCGGAGACGGTGTGAGAGGAAAGTTAAGTCATAGTTAGTTTAGATGATACAAAATAGAGAGTGAGGTCATATCTTGCATCTATTTTCTTTCCTCCACCTCACTCTCTAGAGGAAGACAGAGGAAAAAAATCGCCAGCGGTACTCACGAGGTCATACACACACACACATTTATATATATATGCATGTATACACACACACACACACACATAATGGAGGAAACCGGATCAACTGCTCTACATCTTTGAGTGTGCTTATCCGGGTTTATGTTTTTCTAAAAATTATATATATATTATATATATATATATATATATAATATACACACACAACACATACATATGTGTGTGTGAGTGTGTATATTTTGTGTGTACAGTTAGATGTACAACTACTACGGCATGAGTTAGTGCTCCACGTAGATTATCATCTCAGTCGTCTTCCAGTATAGTAGTTAATCGACCACTGTACTTATCAGTGTTACTAGTTATGATATACAAAACATATGTAGAAGGAATTAGGATAAACACTTGTATAGATAATCATTTCCTACGTACGTTTCACGACTGTATTTATTTGGAACTCAACATTGGATATTCCAAGTGTATATAGATGCCTCGCTGCAGTGGATCATCAGGGAAACACTTTACTGCATTCTGTCACAGAGACACACACACACAAAGACACACACACACACACACACACACACACAGATATACATATATATGCATATATGACGGGCTTCTTTGAGTTTCTCTCTTTCAGATCCACTCGCAAAGCTTTGGTCAATCCGTGGCTATAGTAGAATACACTTGCCCGAGGTGCCACGCAGTTAGACTAAATCCGAGACCATATGGTTGCGATATATATATATATATATATATATTACGGAGATGTACTTGCATAGCGAGTGACTTGATCTGAGATCGTGTGCTGGAACGAAAACAATTGCAGCGTAGAAGATGTTTATAAGCCATTTAAGAAACACACAAAACTGTTAGATTCACTTCAACATTTAAATTTAATTTGTCAAAATATTTTCGTCGCTTTGAGACCGCGACCTGTTCACGTCAACCATGTGGTGTGTCAGTATGCTAGTGTGTTGCCAACGATGGAGAACTGAATGGCGTAGTAATGGCGTGTAAGCTGCGCCCCGTGAAATGATATAGTCGTCTAAAAAGCAGAAAATCATATGCAGCACGAAGCTTTGTCAGTGAACAGGTCACGGTCTCAAAGCGATGAAAATATTTTGACAAATTAAATTTAAATGTTGAAGTGAATCTAACGGTTTTTGTGTTTCTTAAATGGGTTATAAACACCTTCCACGCTGCAATTGTATGTATATATATATGTATATTATATATATAATATATATATATATATATATTATATATATATAATATATATTATATACACATATAATATACATGTATATATATATGTAGTATATTATGTATGTATGTATATATATGTGTATATATGTATATATATATATATATATATATATATATATATATATATATATATATATATATATATATATATATATATATATATATATATATATATATAGAAATATTAAAATTACTAAGTCTCTCTAAAAGAGAACAGCGGCAGCGTTCCCGGAAAATAATAGTTATCGCCATACTAATATGGCATTCTTATAAAAATAAGAATAAAGCTGTCCGCTTATTAGCTCCATGAGGCCATCGCCTTAAGTTAGCTATTTGATACACAAACTGTATCCATATAACCTTCGAACAAGGAGGTCAGTCGCTCCACACTACTTGACCGGCAGCTACAGACGCGTTTCGGGGTATTGCCCCTTTTCAATGCAGCGTAGCCAGCAGTAGGTGTCGCTTCCGACAATCTCTGTTCGATGGTTTTATTTACCTAGTTTCGGTGGAATACATCCACTTGTTTCAATAATAGAAATATTAAAATTACTAAGTCTCTCTAAAAGAGAACAGCGGCAGCGTTCCCGGAAAATAATAGTTATCGCGATACTAATATGGCATTCTTATAAAATAAAGAATAAAGCTGTCCGCTTATTAGCTCCATGAGGCCATCGCCTTAAGTTAGCTATTTGATATACAAACTGTATCCATATAACCTTCGAACAAGGGAGGTCAGTCGCTCCACACTACTTGACCGGCAGCTACAGACGCGTTTCGGGGTATTGCCCCTTTTCATGCAGCGTAGCCAGCCAGTAGGTCGCTTCCGAAAATCTCTGTTCGATGGTTTTATTTACCTAGTTTCGGTGGAATACATCCACTTGTTTCAATAATAGAAATATTAAAATTACTAAGTCTCTCTAAAAGAGAACAGCGGCAGCGTTCGGAAAATAATACGCCATACTAATACAGTTTGTGTATCAAATAGCTAACTTAAGGCGATGGCCTCATGGAGCTAATAAGCGGACAGCTTTATTCTTATTTTTATAAGAATGCCATATTAGTATTAGTATGGCGATAACTATTATTTTCCGGGAACGCTGCCGCTGTTCTCTTTTAGAGAGACTTAGTAATTTTAATATTTCTATTATTGAAAACAAGTGGATGTATTCCACCGAAACTAGGTAAATAAAACCATCGAACAGAGATTGTCGGAAGCGACACCTACTGGCTGGCTACGCTGCATTGAAAAGGGGCAATACCCCGAAACGCGTCTGTAGCTGCCGGTCAAGTAGTGTGGAGCGACTGACCTCCCTTGTTCGAAGGTTATATGGATACAGTTTGTGTATCAAATAGCTAACTTAAGGCGATGGCCTCATGGAGCTAATAAGCGGACAGCTTTATTCTTATTTTTATAAGAATGCCATATTAGTATGGCGATAACTATTACATATATATATATATATATATATATAATATATATATATATATATATTGTTCAGACATGTCCACTCATAAAGCAAACAAAAGCATTCACACACACATAGACACACGCACTCTTAATAACTTGATGATTTATACACATAAGTGAGTGCACTTAAATTCCCCACCTAACCTGTCTTTGCTAATACCTTCTCATAAATACCAATATTTGTAGCTACATATATGGTTAAAGACGTACATTCACATACGTACACAAACACGTACATACATACATGCATACATACATACATACATACATACATACATACATACATACATACATACATACATACATACACATCATACATGCATATATGCATACATACATACATACATACATACATACATACATACATACATACATACATACATACATATACACACATGTATATATAGGCAAAAAATATTGACACACTCAAAAGCCGGCATGCACAGGCACACAAACACACATACACACATAAGAACACACATCCGCATATATTTACACATATACTTACACGTCTGTTTATCTATCTATCTATCTATATATATATACAT
Organism: Octopus sinensis; assembly: GCF_006345805.1. Lineage (NCBI taxonomy): Eukaryota > Metazoa > Mollusca > Cephalopoda > Octopoda > Octopodidae > Octopus > Octopus sinensis. Next base: position 25,099,083 of record NC_043004.1, read on the forward strand.
ACTTACACACATGCTCATATGCATACATGTATGTAATATATATATATATATATACACACCTGTGAGAATATATGTCTATGTATGTATATACGTCTATATGTATATATATTTATGTATATATATATGTATATATATATATATATATATATATATAATATATATATATATATATATATATATTATATATATATATATATATATATATATATATATATATATATAAAGTTAATCCAAACAAGAAAACACACAAAAAACAACAACGCGAGGACGTGGAACAAATATTGTATTATTGGGCGCTCAGGAAAGAAGGGAAGAAGGAGGGTTTAACGTTTCGAGCGGAGCTCTTCGTCGGAAACATAGGAGAAGGAAAGATCCCGAGAAGGGAAGACAAAGGGAAAAAATCGTCAACGGTATACACGATGCACACATATACTTTACATATATATACATATATACATATATATACATACACACACACACCTATATATGCATATATATATATATTCATATATGTGAATATATATATGCATAGACAAATGTGTGTATGCATATATATCTGTGCATCTGTGTGGGTGTGGGTATGTGTGTGTGTGTATGTGTTTATGTGCGAATTCCTATTTGTAGGAAACCAAAACCTCAGTAATTACAAATATTAGGAAGTATTTGAATGTCAACCATGTGGTGTGTCAGTATGCTAGTGTGTTGCCAACGATGGAGAACTGAATGGCGTAGTAATGGCGTGTAGGCTGCGCCCCGTGAAATGATATAGTCGTCTAAAAAACAGAAAATCTTATGCATTTCAACGCAGGTTATACATGGATGAATCTACTTCTCTGAATGATGCAGAAATACTTATTTAATAATTGAGCCGACGAGGGAAATCTTTGGGTGTGATGTGAGAAAAATTTGTCTATGATATATGGCAGACAAATTCTTCTCATGCCACACCTTAGAATTGTTTTTAAAAGACATTAAATTAGGTAGTTCTGTATCTATAAAAGTATAATAGTAGACAGTCTTTTTAGGTCCGATCTATCGGGACTTGACAAAGGCTAAATAGTAACCACAGTTCGATTATAATCTTTCGAACTTGTAACCTCATCTTTATAGAAAAAGCAATATTTCAATATTTCATTTGAAGCAGACATAGAGAGAGGGAGAATGAGAGAGAGAAAGAGAAAGAGGAAGAGTGAGAGAGAGCATGTCAACAATGAGATCGTTAATGACGACGAAAGCACTTTGACAAATCTAGCTGAGTGATTGGTTGACCGAAATATTTATAGAACGATCGATTAATTAATTGATTAAATGGTCAACTAAGTGACTGATAATAATCAAAGAAGTTAAATAGAACGACTGCGTGTGTTTATTATATTATTGGCATAATGATCCTCCCGAGATACTAGAAAATACTGTAAGATTCCGTTTTTGTATTTGGTTTGCAAGATTTTTGGTGTAAGCATATATGTTGAAACAGGTTTTGTTGTGTCTCGGGAAGGTCATTGTCATCGATGAAGTCGTGAATGGTGACAAAAGGACTTTGACGAACCTAGTTGAGTGACTGACTGAACGAACAACCGATTAGTTAATTGGTGAAATGATTAACTAATGGTCAAATATAGACTATAGCGAAAGAAGTTGCTTATTATCTAGCTTGAGTTATGTAAATTTTACTCAATATTATTAGCAATTATTCAAGTGTCTAAAGAATTCTTAAAATTTAACATTTAAATGTTTTAGTTTTATCAAAGTGTGGTTTCGAAGTTTCTTTTAGTCTTAAAGATTTTAACTAATTGTACTTGTAAATCATTGCAAGATAAAGCTTTTTAAAATCTTGCACTACGGGACGATGTTTTTTAACGCTTTACACTTATCTCTCTTTCTATCGCTTCTATGTTTTCGATCTTTATTTCAGTTAGTTTTTTTCCTTCTCTGTCGCTTTAACTTTTTCTCTCACCAAAACATATATTGGTATTTTCTGCGAGCCACGTTGCCCCTATAAACTTGACAGATCTCATCCAAAAATAATTTCAAACATGACATTCCTCACCAAAAGATTGATTAATAAAAACTGATTCCTGTAAATAAGGATAATTAACTTATGAGAGGATATATCTGATTTCCGTGGTAAAATTATTAATATTTCTCTTGTTCCTGTTTTGACATCTTGGGAACTTCAGTTTTTCCTTTCTAAGACTGTCTCTAACTACATGGGATTTTATAGAGGAATACTAGCTGAAGGTGACCCGCTCTACGCGCCGGTGAGGGTGTGTTTGTTACTTTCAGTTGCTTCCTTTCTGTTTCTTATCGCCACATTCTTCCTCTTTGTTTCTCTCTCCTTTCTCTCTCACTTTCCCACTCTCTTACTCTTCCTTTCTCTCGGACTCTACCTCGCTTTCTCTGACTCTCTATCTTTCTCTATCTATCTATCTCCCATTTATAAAAAAAATAGATTTCCGCGCTTAAATTACAAATACGCTTCTACTTTACCATGTTGAAAATTTGATTGAAATCGAGCAAAAGGTGTCCAATCTAGACCCCTAACTGTCCCCAAAAATCAATAAAATCCCCGTTTTCACACGAAAGCAACCACTGTAGTGCCCCAAAACGTCTCCCAATAAATTTCTCACCTCAAGTTACCCCCTCCTGTAAATTTTAATCCCCTTCTAGCCCCATTTAGATCCCTTTTTACATAAAAATCCAAGTTGTATCAACGTTCGCCTTCTTCATTTTATAGATTAGACAGATATACCAGGCCTTGCTCGGGATTAAAATAGTTTATTATTGTTTTACTTGTTTCGGTATTATAACCCGATTTTATTCGGGTCTACGTGGGCCACATTTTAAAAGATGAGGAATTTTGCCCTAGAGGCCATGCCTTTCAATTGAGCAAACTCAAAGTTGCCATGCAAACTCGCTAGTACTTTTAACATAGGTGTGCATATTTTCAGCTCAATCCGACCTCATATGCACACATCATATATATATTATATATATATATATATATATATACGCATTATATATACATGTCTACACACACACACACACACACACACACACACACACACACACACACACACACAACACATATATATATATATATATATATATATATATATATACATATATATATGTATACACATTATATATATATATTTATACACACACACATATATAAATTAACACAATATATCTGATTAATAATATCTGTTATGATTGTGTGGTGGTGGTCGATAATAATTCACCGTTCTAAAAGATCTGTGGCGGGAATATTTAAACTTTTGCGGCTGTCAACGCTTTCTCTCTATAGATACAGACAGACGTACAGTGAGAGAGGTGGTCGAAGAAAGAGTGACAGAGAGACGGCGAAGGCGGAGAGGGAATGAGAGTGGAAGGTGTCAGACATCGTTATAGAGAGATTGTGGAGAGAAAGAAGGAAAGAGAGAGATCGGGGAAGACAGGGTGATATCCGAAAGAGAGAAACGACCAACATTTGTCAAAGTTTGGGTTTTGTTGCTCTAGTAACCACAGCTTTTGAGATAGGGTTTCTAACCAAATCCAGTCGCTTCCTCGCCTCTTTTTACATGTCCCTGTAAATTTTGGCGCCAATCCGACCCCTTAAACCGTTCCCATCCCAAAATGAGACAAACAACTTTTTCGCATTTCAGCTTTATAGTGGATATCCGTCATTCAACGATTAAGATTCTGTTGTTCAATCAGCTTAATTTTCTGCTTCTGAATCAACGTATAGGTCAGTGAGCATTTCACAGACACAGTTACTATTCTAACGCAGAATCAGCGCGACACAGTGTATAACAAGACTTTATCTACAATATACTCATCGAGTTTCTATCAAATTCCCATCGGCTCAGTATCACTCACAAGGCATGGGTCGATCAGAGGCTATAGATAATGAAACTTGCCCAAGATATTAAGCAGTGGGATCGAATTCGGGACCACGCCGTTGCAAAGCGAACCTATTTCATTATTATTATTATTATTATTATTATTATTATTATTATTATTATTATTATTATTATTATTATTATTATTACTATTATTATTGTAACGAAGTCCCAAACAAGGCGACAGGCCACTTCATGTAAGGGACTATGAAGAAGGAGAAATTAAGACGAAAGGAATTAATTTACTTTAGACTTGAAAAAATTCCGGTCATAAGAAGGGAACAGCAATGAAATGAAAGAGAGTTACAAAGTCTGGCAGTTCGAGGAAAAAAACAGTTACGACCATAGAAAGACTTCCTTATTCGTGGGAACACAACAATGTTTGGACAAAGACACCACTGTGAGTTTAGAATCAGGCGGGATGGTACGGAAGGGATTTGGAACTATGAGAAAAAGTTCATCAGAGCACTTCTTTGTGGTAGTAAAGATAGAAATGACTAAGACTGGCGACGTCGCGTCGATATGACTAGTGTTGAGAGTTGAAGCAAAGGATGGACCAATCAAATTAAGAGATGTGCCTCTGAACCCGGTCCGAGTGACAAGATAGTGCAACTGCCCAAATATGGCAATACACACACTTGCCCAAGGTGCCACGCAGCGTGACTGAACCCGGACTCATGTAGTTAGGAAGAAAGCTTTTTACCACACAATCGTATAAAAGCATTTAAATGTTGTCGATTGATTTTAAGATAGAATATAATTTATAACACGGCATTTTCACTCCCAAGCGTAAAATTGTGAATGAAATTTGTAGACAGAAGCTGTGTGAAGCTCATCAGAAGGATCGTTCCTGTTTGAGATAGTGGACTCAATTCAACGTTTGTTTAAACATTGCTAATCAAGATTTTGAGTTGTGTGCATTGTGTTGTAAGCTGATAGATCTGGCTTCTGTCCCAGAGACCCTGTAGTGGGTCATAAATGACTCCTTTCCTTTTTTAAGCCATAAAATAAACAACAATAACACCAACTATCAAAGACCAAAAGTACAGTACATTTCCAAACCCAATTTTATTAAACGCTTGTGTCATTGCTGAAATCAAAGAGATATTAGAAAAATAAATTTAGTTATTATAGCATAATTGTATTGTGTTGTTAGATTCATTATACTGATATATATGATTCCCTCGTTGCATGTACTTAATTCTAGATTTTTTACTTTTCATTTACCTTCGAAGATCTCTACAAAAATGTGAAAAAAACTTTAAAAAGGGACTGACTTATTTAGAAGAAATAAGGCGTCTCCATTCAAATTTAACAACAATAATTTGCAAAACTTTTAAAATGTCTCGGCATTCCGAATTAAAAATGCAACCAACAAATACAGAACAACTTGCTGACGAATATGTACATCTGATATGGTTTTTGGAATACAGGAAATGATAATTAGAATTAGACTATGCATCATAACCATTACAATGTGTGTGTATGGAGGGGATAGCAAAAATTAGATATGACCGCGCATTTTTCATTCAGTTGCTTCCAAGAGGGAGAAAATAACCGGAAGTATGAATATGTACATACATGCATACATACATGCATGCATACATACATACATACACACATACATACATACATACATACATCATACATACATACATACATACATACACACATACATACATATCATATTATATATACACACATACACACACACACGCATGCACGCACACACACGCCTGTATGTAAATGTTTGTTTTTATGTTCAGTTATAGTAAAAACAAGTTTACATTAATCTACTTGTAGAGTACAAATTTTTTATTTTTATGCAAAGAGGTTGCAACGACAGTGACTGCAAATTTTGGCCAGCTAACCCATTATCATATACATATAAATATATATATATATATATATATATATATATATATATATATATATATATATATATATGTGTGTGTGTGTGTGTGTGTGTGTGTGTGTGTGTGTGTGTCAGCAGGGATCGCCATCACCCTCTGCCGGAGCCTTGTGGAACTTTAGGTGTTTTTGCTCAATGAACACTCACCACTGGGCCATTGCGTCTCCACACATATATATATATATATATATGTATAAATCCAAAATTTTATTTTGGTATTTATGGGACCAGCTGTCTTCGAAGGCTCATATTGTCGTTCAGTGCTCGAAATGAGGAGTATATAGACAGTCAACAACTGATGAAGGGTCGTTCTTTGTGTTACGTGTCCTGTTTTCCATTTTTCTCTCGTTCTTTGCGTAATTAACTCATTAATTTTTGTATTTCCTGTTGTTTACTGTTGGTGACGTCCTGTACCCATATATGCATTATTCTGAGTTCCGGTGGAACTCAGCCATTGCGGACAATGCCAAATTCAATATTTTGATGGCAGACCTCGTCAGAATAATGAGAAATGTGTCACGCATGTGCGAGCCTACAGAGTTAAAGAGACACATACAATATTTCATTCACCGCATGCAGTTCTCAGGTTACAGCCATAAAGAAAGGATCAGAGTATACAAAGGAGCCATGAAGAAATTTGATAATATATTATGTAATGATAGGAATGGGATTTGCCCACTCTATAGGAACAAGTCATGGAACACTATAGAAAGGACAAAAAAGAAAATAGGGAAGGCCAACTCTTGGTATGATAGCCATAAATACCAGTGTCATGTTCGTTGACACCACCCCTGGAGGTGAACTGGCGTACCACTTTAGAAGGACCCTAGACAAACTTAAGTTAAGGATTAAGGTTGTTGAAAAGCCAGGCAACCCTATCAAATCTATAATTGGTAGAACCTATCCTTTTAGTAGAACCCCCTGTACTGATAAGTACTGTACTGTATGTAGATTTAGCCCACAAACAAACTGTAAAGCCAGAAATGTAGTCTATAGCATAAGATGTATAGAGGGACGATGCAGTAACAAGACAACGACATACATAGGGGAAACGGCAAGAAGCATAGGAGAGCGGGTAAATGAAAATTGGAGACAACTCAAGGAAGGTAAAAGCTCATCGATTCTGTACCAACACGCCGAATAGGAACACGGGGGATCAATCAACAACATAGAAATTAAAATATTGTCAACACATAGAACAGATGCAACAATCAGACAAATTACAGAAGCTACGCACATAATAGAAAATAAACCTAGCCTGAATAGAAAACTAGAATGGAACAATAGCACACACCACAACATATGAAGGTAGAGGATCCCGAAAACATAATAAATACACAGATAAATAAACAAATAGAAATAAATAACTATATATTTTTTATTTATTTGTTATTATTATTACTAGTATTGTTGTCATACATACATACAAGCATATGTAATGATAATAATAAAGGGATGTAAACACATGAACAAAATAAAAATAAGAATAAACAAAAACAACAACAAAAACAAATTACATGAACGTATATAAACAGAAGATACAAATATTACAGGCATCCCCCACACACACACTAAATAAACATAGACGCACATAGAGATATAAGCATGCGCAAATGAAGACATACAATAGAAATATAAAATGGCTGACGGTTAGTAAGGAGAGACACAAATAAGAAAGAAGAAAACAAAGGACCACTGATGCGGTCACAGGAGTGTGACGAAAGAACTCTGGCCGAAATAAGATTAAGATTAATGTAAAAAATAAATAACACTGAAGCAAAGTAACACCAAATATATAGTGCGTGTGTTTTTATTGGCTAAACTGGCAAAATGACCATTCCGAAATATAACAATCGAGATTAAACAGCCGAAATTACTAAGATGATTCGGTTCCCGACTGAAGATTAGATTTTTCGAGTGACCCGTCTGTTTTTTTGTGTCGTCTCTTTGTGTGTTTTGCGTTCTTGTCCCACTTTGTAATTTATATTTTATATTTAATTTATATATATATATATATATATATATGCATATGTAAATACACACATATATACGTATACACACGTACATATACATATATAAAAAAGAACAGAGAGAAAAAGAAAAGAACAAACAAATGTGAGGACGAAGCACAAACAATATATTAATAAGACACTCAGAAAAGAAAGAGAGTAGCTGTTTTACGTTTCGAGCGTAGTTTTTCTTGAGAAACAGGCAAAAACAAGAAAGTCCGAGGGGAAATATATATGTATATAAACATCGAAGATTTCAGTAAAATGTCATGCCTGTTCTTATCAGTAAGACATGGCATGTGGTCACCTATCTAAAATAAGCCGTAATCTATGTGGATAATGCAAATGATGTTAGAGCGGGGGTTCGAAGACTATAAAGTCATTATGGTATTTATAAATTGTATATTTACTCCAATGACGTTTGAAATTACAGAACACAGCAACACATCGTAAATCCAACCTCACCGCCTAATAGAAAACTCTTCAACTTGAGAGTATTAACATCTTCGTGGACATCAGATTTAATTCTGTGCACCACAGGAATGGATTTATATTTACTAATAGCTAATAACTTGCATGCAAACCTATTTTGCAAACACGTGCATACGAGAGAAATGTACATGCAATTAAATGCATGTGTACAAGTGATCAAACTACGTAATCATATACGAATTTGCATGCATACATAATTAGATAAACTACGCAGTAGTTATATACATACATACATACATACACACACACAGACACACACACACACACACATATATATATGTATATATATATATTTATATATATACATATATATATATATGTATATATATATATGTATAAGGGTGAAAAGGAACACACGAGTTGATATATATGAAAAAACAAGTCAAAATAGAAAATGCTATTTCAGTACCGGTTTCGGTCATTTTGAGACCTTTTCAACTGTAACATTTATATAATTAAATTTAGAAAAATTGAAAGAAAAGTTTTTTTAAAGGAATATTTGTATAGTGTTCAAATATAGGTGGCATTATATATATATATATATATATATATATATATATTATATATATATATATATATACACGCACACACACGCACATATATATATGCATACATACATGCATAATACATACATAAATATGTGTGCATGTGTGTGTGTATGTGTGTGTATGTGTGTGTGTGATGTATTTATGTAGGAATATATGCATTTGAAAAACCATAAATGGAAAAAGAAAACACTCACGTGCACGTATACTTGAATATGTGCATCAATATCATGCGAAAAGCACATCTATATGTACGCGTCCATGTGCACCCACACACTCGCGCGGCGTGCACCACACGTGTGTGTATTCATATATGTATATATGGGCTTTTCATTGACATGAGTGAATCTAAGACATTAATCTTCAGTTTTTAATCTAGAATAGTGGTGTAATGATGTTAGAGGATTGGAGTAAACTTGCAGAGTAATGCGTTATACCAAAACAATTATGATGAAAGTGACAGCATCAGCATCAACAACATCAACATCAATAACATCAATACCAGTAATATTACTAAATTCACAATAAGATAATCTTCCAAAATACTAACAGAAATAACATTACCAATAACCATGGGGTAATAGTAAAACAACGATAAGGGAGTAATAGTCCCAATACTGGTTGAAAGTAGAAAATTCGAGTTAAAATACAATGTTAAAATCTCAAAGGAATAAAATAGGACAAATAAAATAAAATAAAATTTTTAAAAACTTTTAAAAATTATTAAAAAAGTAGCAAACATCTTAAACCCATGGAAGTATATATATATATATATTATATATATGATATATATATATATATATATATATATATATATATTATGTGTGTGTGTGTGTGTTGTGTGTGTGTGTGTGTGGTGTGTGTGTATGTATATATATATATATATATATGTATACATACATATATGTGTATGTATGTGTATACATATATATATTATATATATATATATATATATTATATATATATATATACATACATATTCATCTATACACAGAGAGCTTATCTTCTTTCCCGCACATAAACAAAAGTAAAGTTAGCCACGTATGGAGCTTGAAGAACAACTCCACACCACAAGTGGGAACATGTAGAAAAATCCATGCCATATGTTAATGGATCTAAAAAAAATGCAAATTATGCTTAGCTGAAAGATTTCATGTCCTTTTAAAATCTAAGAATTTCACCGCACTGCTGAATTCCAGATCAGAAATATTCAGGAAATGCAAACTTATGGATAAGTTACTTTATTGCTTGTAACTTGTGTAGGCCATGTGGTCAGAGTTTGAAAAGATTACTTCGAAACACTAAGTGCGTTATTAAGACCTCCCTAGAAAATATCTCAAACGTATCAAACTTCTTAGTAGCTCATAACTATATATGTATACATTTATTCATTTAGAGATAGTGGGCCCCTTCATCTCACCATATAAAAAATATTTTTTATTTTGAATACCTACTATTTTATAACTTGGCTACACGTGTTTCATGAGGTACATTTCCTCGTTCCTAAACCACTCCGTGTTTTTCTGGAACCCTTCTTAAAATGTAACCCCAATCATCAGGCC
>NC_043004.1:25114507-25192007 GCF_006345805.1 Octopus sinensis
CCAAGGCCTAGATGGTAGTCAAGACCAAGAAGGTGTCCAAAGATCTTAAGCTGCTCAATAGTTTTGATTTTTAAAAATACTTCATTTAGGAACGGGATATTTTACTTTTTTTTCCTTTTATGCGAACTCCTAAATTTAGCGCGAACACTCTGTACATATATCCATATAAGTATATATATATATATATAATCATGTTTTTATTTCTTTAAGAAATATTGTTTAATTCTGTTTGATTATTTATTAAAAATGTGTATTTATTTAACTATTATTGTTATTATTGTTAACCTGAGGAGTGACTATACTTTTAAATTGAATTGTTTTTGGATCGATTAAATTTATATGTAATTCGAATTGAAGATATAGCCACGAAATGTACGTAGTCTATTTATTACTTATATACTGTTTATTATTATGTACTTTATTGTGATCTAGCTAAATGTTTTATCACATATTTTATTTTTTCTATATGGTATAATTTACGTCTATCATTGTTTGAATTACATAATAGTGTTTTTTCTCTCATTTGTATATATATATATATATATATATATATATATATATATATATATATATATATATATATATATATATATATATATATATATATATGTATGTATGTATGTATATATAAAGTTATGAATGACGTGAGAAATGGTATGATGAAATTTATTTAACAATTGGAAAATTCATATATCACAACAAATTGTTTCGTAACTTAAAGCATGTAAAGATAATTTATTTTATTATAATTAAGAATAAATAAATTACATGTCTGCAGCAATGCAAATAAAGCTTTAAAACAATGGAGAAATTAAGCTACGTTCTCAGGTGAAAGAAAATCCTTTGTTAAATACTAAAGTCTCGGCGTAATGTTTCAAGAATGTGAAGTCAATATTTAAATAGCACGTTAAAAGTTATGGAAGATAATAATAATAAAATCAATATAAATGAATAAAATGATTTCCTAACAAAGAGAAGCGAATTTTACTTATATAATTAAACCTCTTCTCTTGTAGTGTTCTACATATTCTATATGTTTTGTAGAATGATACATTAAGGAGCCTCTCAATGAGTACTATCGGATTTGTTGAATCCATATATTGAGACTTTATATATAATTGAGATTCAGTTGAATTAAGTATTTAAGTTGAAGCACCAAGTCAGTCTGGTATTATCCGCACAGCTCGAAGTAAGGTGAATGATATCAAAATAAGCAACAGGTTATCAAGAAGGGATGCAGTACCACCGTTTCAAGCAACCCCATTTAGTTGAACAATGCAATCATTGCTTCAGTAACTAACTGCAGAGCTATCATCAGCTGCACAAATAAATAGAATTTTAATCAATCGGACATAATGATATAATTTTACTTAAATACTTTAACAGAGCAAGATGATGGAAAGATTTTATCCTTTATATATACTGTTCAGTATTTACGTGTTGAAAGAAATTATCTTTCTACTTGTTCTACAATACATTTCAACGCTTCAAAAACAAGCTTATATTTGTTTAAATATGACATTATATATATATAAATATGTGTGTGTGTGTGTGTATACACACACACACACACACATATATATATATACTTGTATATGCATATTGAATTTACAATTACATTTAACATGTTCGTGTACACTCGGACGTAGAAAGACCTTCTGTTGCGGAAATAGTCTCGAATGAAGATTCTCCTCGTAGTCACCATGTATAAAAATATATTGGATTATGAATGATATCATCAAATCTTGTGATGCATGCGTCTCGAGCTTGTCCAAGCTTTATGCTCACTACCAAATTTACTGTGCTGTTTTTATATAGAAGAATAACCATATTTATAGGGTTGTGGAAAGCTACTCGGTATTCGTGACTGATGGTGCGTAGTACCGAAGAAGCGTGTCCACTTTCCTAATATGTTTTCACATCTGTTTTCTAAGAAGAGAGTTTTCTCTTGAGTCTATCACTGCAACGGAAGTGCTTTTACACACCCGAGTGTACACGAACGTGTTAAATATCATTGTACATACGTATATTTTTTCAACGCTGGTTCGTGCGATTCTATGTATGTACTTGTGTGTGCGTGAGTATGTGTGTATAAGCTGGTGATATTTGGCATTGGGTATAGTAGTGGGTGTGGGTGTGGGTATGAGATTGGGCGTGGTGGGTAGAATGATGGGCGTAGGAGTGTGGTGGTGGGTGTGGTTTCAATAAATTTATTACTAAACGATATATACCCCCTTACTGTTCAACGTTGATTAATTTTTTATCTAGCTTCTTACCGTACATCCCTATGTCTTTGAGCAGTCCTCTGCTCAAGGGCGTTTCAGCCGCGACCATCCTGTATCTTTGTATATTTATGACAACATCGCCAAATGCGTTCTTCCTTTTATGACAGTCAGATGTGACAAGGGGGAATTTGGTTGCTATTTCTACCGGCTCAAACAACTACGTAGAAACTCCACCATTAACCTACGTAAGTGCACGTCACACACACATACACAAATATTCACTTATGTACGAACGTTTGTATAACGTGTGTTTGTGTGTGTGTTGTAAATAAGTATATATGTATGTAGATAGACTTATGCATTGCATACATGCGTACGTATGTACGTATGTATTTATATATCCAGATATGTTTACTCGTATGTATCCAGTACGTATGTACTTATGTATGTAAAGCTATATATATATATACATAATATATATATATATATATTATATATATATATATATATATATTATATATATATTATATATATATATATATATATCAGTATATCTATATCTATCTCTCTATATATTTATACATGTATGTAAATACGTATGTAATTATATAAATATTTATGTTGGCATCTATGTACGTATGTATGTATATTATAAATAAGCATAGTGATGAACTAGCTGTGACGCATGTATTTGTAGTGATGTCACGCGTAGTTCATTATATGTGTACATCATAAAGAATCTGTGTGTGTGTGTGTATGTGTGTGTGTGTGGGTATGTGGGTGTGGGTGTACGTGAGTGTGGGCGCAAAGTAAGTTTAAAGTACTTACAAAATGATATATCACAGTCAGTCTGTCACAGTAAGAAAGGAAGTTCAGAAATGTGATATGATGAGCCTAACATTATTGCAACAATAAACAGAACAATGGTATGCAGAATCGGTGGAGCAGCGCTGAATTAAATATTGTGCTGTACTACGTTCACATAAAGTCTCGGGCTGACTGTCTTTCTGTTAGCCTTAATGGCATTAGTATCATTCATGTACTACTGTCAATATTTACAACCACAGGACAGCTCTTAGTGTCCATAGAATTACGCGCAACTTAGTAATTATTATTGAGACAAAAATGCCTGCATTTAAATCTTTTTATGTATGTATATGAGTGTGTATGTGTGTGTGTGTGTGTGAGAGAGAGAGAGAGAGTATCTGTGTATTCACTTTGTTAGTTGAACTCTTCGAAGAAAATGTTTCGAAAAAATATTGATATATCCATACAGACATATTTGTCAATCAATCAATCAGTTAATCAATGAATGAATGAATGAATGAATGAATCTATCTATCTATCTATCTATCTATCTATCTATCTATCTATCTATCTATCTATCTATGTCTGTATGGTTGGTTACATATATTGTCAAGTCCAATTCAACTTGATCTACATGGTAAATTGAATTGTTATTCATAAATATGCTTTAAAATTATAAATATATATATATATAATATATATATATATATATATATATATATATATATAATATATATATATATATATAATATGACCTTTTCTGATGCATGTTTATACCACCTTTTTCTATTGAAATTTCATAATACTGGTATAACATCCTTCAATCTATTGCGTCTATAGACGTTCTCTCTCACAGCTAAATCTGGGTGGAAAGAAATTACATGGTTATTTCTTCTTAAACTTCACATAATCTGCTATTACTTTGTGTATTCTTTTACCTGAATTTTAGTTGTTTCTGAGAGAAAAGCTTTAATCGTGAGCTGCAATAAAGAGTTCTTCAGTTGCTGCTTTGATTTCAGGGCCTCTCAGAAATGTGTGCGGTTTTTATATAGTTATTTACACCCTCTTCAGTTTTATTCTGGTATTGGCAACGGAAGGTCTTTACTTCGTAATTTATTATAGCTACCTTTAATCCCTGTTAATCCCATACTTTAGCTTAGAATTTAGCTTTTGAAAGATTCGTTTTTGTTTCATCTTTCCTCTCGTTATAGTCTGTCATTTAAGCTTTTGTCTTGTATTAGTTTTCTTTATTTTCTTCGTATTTTGTAGTTATCTTATAATACTTTTAGCAGAAGGGTGATGTTCTGATGGTGATATTAAAGAAAAGCAGATAGATAGAGAGAGAGGGAGGGAGAGAGAGAGAGAGACAAAAAGAAAGAGAGAGAGGAGAAAGAGGGAAAGAAAGAGAGAGAGAGGAGAAAGAGGGAAAGAAAGAGAGAGATGATGGTGGTGGTGGTGGTGGAAGTGGCGATGTTAATGCATAATGAAAAGTAATTTTTTTTTTAAATTGAACTTTTAAAACTTGAAGTTCTTTATAGCGCATATCTCTTAACGCATGCGCATCCTAAACTTCCCATTCACTTTTGAAAGAAACCAATTTCCCGTTCGCCTGTCATATGCAATGACCATCAACTAATCACAAGGGCAGACATTTGATAAAGTGGAGCTGTTATTGCCTGAACCTGTATTCAGCTATGGTCAGCTATATGCTGCATTCTGATGTGAGAGTTAAAGTTAACATTGACAAACAAGGGAAAAGAAGAGGGAGAACTTACACGAAGAATATAGAGTGCAAAGAAGTATTGGATTGAAAGGTGTACGCAAATTGAAGTGACCTATCGCCTTGGCTTATAAATTACCACCGATGTGATTTTCAGAGTATGCCATGTTGCATTAAATTTTTACCCTGTGAAATTGTGACCCCTATATCTAACAACTATACTATAATGGAGAAAGCTGTTTATTAATTAAGCATGTAACAATTGCTAAAAGTACTAAAAGAAAGCAATTATTAAAGGGTTGACCGTCTGGAAATATTTTTAGAAATTCATGTTTTAAGAAATTTCCTATAATTTCGATTTCTCAAGTTTATTGAATTTTTTAAACTCCAGTTCTCGCAAATTCAAATATTAATTACATTCAATGTATCCAATTCTTTACAGTTTTAAATATTCATTGCATTCACTGCGGAACATTCCATTTTCATTCGCAAAGTCTCTCACTTTCTCTTATAAGTTTTGACCGATAGTTTATTCTGTTAATGTACACGTAATATAAAAACATGATTTATTGAATGAAATTAAAAAAAAAATACCCGTATAATTTTTGAACGCGGGATAGCTGTGAGAATAGCCTGGAAAGCTGAGTAATTACTATTAGAAGACGAGGAGAAAAAAGTTACCGACAAGTACTCGATATTTGCACCTTATTCAGTTTCCAAACATTCTACACCACTAAGCACGAGTGACTTCAACAGTGACACACACGCACACCAATACACACTCGCGCACACACATAGATACACATACACACAAATGAAAGGCAATGAATGTGTGTGTACGCGCATGCGCATGTCTGTGCTCACTGACAAAACTTCGTGCTGAATCACTATTGTGAAGTTTTGTTAGTGAACAGTTCGCAGGTTGAAAGCGACGAAAATATTTTGATACAAATGAAATTTTAATGTTGAAGTAAAACTGGTAATACTTAAATACAGAGGTCCCTTAACGGTGCTACTTAAATATAGAGGTACAACTTAAATAAAGGTGTTACGTACAAAACATTTTAAAAGTACGCTGTGTGGACGTATAATGACAACCTAACCCTAACCTTAATCTTAACTAACCCTAACCCTAACTAACCCTAAAACTAACCTTAACCCTAAAACTAACCCTCCTCTTCATACCGTTACGTAGATGCATCAGGACCTCTGTATTTAAGCGGAACCTCTGTATTTAGTAGCGCCGTGAAGCTAACGGTTTTCATGTATTCTTGGATGGCTTACAAACATCTACGCTGCAATTGTTTTTTTTTTCAGTACACGATCTCAGATCAAGTCATTGGCTATGCAGGTACATCTCTCTAATTTTTTAAAAGTCACTGTAGATAAATGCCAACAATGACCTTCTCAGGCTCTCCAATATTTTCATTTCTAAACAGAAACAACCGGGAGGAAGGAGTGGGGTTGCAAAAACTTCATAATTTCTCAAATTTTCTTTTTTATAGCATATAAATGTATTTATGGGGGAAAATATTGAAAAACATCAATAAATGTGAGAGTGATAAAGAAACGAGGAGGGCTGTCTTTGGATGCGCTAGAAACAACTTCTAAATCGCCCTTAAGTCACTCATTTTTCCCTCTGAAAATGTTAACAACTTTAAAAAAAATTACCGAAAATGCTCTTCCCATGGTTTTGAAGTGCAAAAAAAAAAAAAAATTGGCCAAAATAGATCCGGCGTGAGATAATGCAAGAGGGGGTATAAAAAAGAGTTTGTCAAGTTTTACCTTTCATACAAAGATGCCCTCCCCACAACCACATCATTTCGAAGACTGTGGCTTATAAAAATGGGGAAATTCCCCGAAAAAATTTTCCCTACAAATTTCTTTATAATCGTAATCTATGCCGTCTGAAAGGGATTTGTATAAATTTTCATTAAAGGATATCCATCTTCCTGAAAGTTATGAGGGAAAAAGTCACATCGTGTGAATTTTCCGAAACTCCTCTCTCCACCCTTCGGAAAAATTATTTCTCATAATTCGCTATATACTCTGAAGCCACAACATCTTTTTTTTCTGTTTATGGGGGGAAAATGTAAAAAATAAGAGTGGATATTTTTTTTGAGTGCTGTGTATTAAGCCTATAAAATTGTGCATAAAGTATATAGAGTATATTTATAAAGTGCATGAAGTAATAATCGTATTGCAATTTACTTCGCTTTTCAATGACTAGCAGATGAGCGACTTTCTTTTGATATAGACACTACAGGCTATGCTTTCAGGTTTTTTGGATAAAGTTTTCAGGAATAACCTAATAGATTTACTATTAATTCCGTGAAATATTTACGGCTCTCGGTTTCTATTATTTTTTATAAGGTATTTTTGTAATTCTGCCGTAAATATTATACAATAGTTTTTAGTTGTATAAAGTCCCATGCCTCTGTCTTAATCGTAATATCATGTGGTAGTGTCAGATTTTGGACGGTGCATACTACAAGCAGCCATAGTTTTTCTTGTTTTTATGCGTAGCCTTGCTATTTCACTTAGCCTCCAGCTTGCCACTGGAACCAGACAGAGCTGTGTTTTGGCACCTGTACTTTGTTCCCTATTCTGTTTCAATGATGCTCCAACATGCTTTTCGGGATTATCATGAAGGTGTAAAATTCCCGTTTCGCATCTGTTCATCACTATAGTGGAGGTTTTACAGCAGAGTTCTAATTGCATAATTCCTCTTCCCCTTTGCTTGTAGGTAAGTACCAGCGATCGACGTCAACTTTAGGGTGGTGCATGTTATTAGATCTCAATAACTTTCTTGTCTTCCCGTCCATGCGCTGGAGTTCCGCGGGATTCCATTTAATGAAATTAAAACTGTCCTGGGCATCTGGAATTGTTAGGGTGTTAACGGCTTCGATGCAATTTTTAGAGCTAATTTTAGTCTTCAGTACAAGACTTATTCTCCTATAGTATGCCTTTCTTATTTTTCCTTTATAGTGGCATAACTTATGCCATCTCGTTCAAGTATTTATAAATTTCTCGTGTGCTGAATTCTTTGATGGTAGTGCCGATATCTAACAGATGTTGTCTGTCTGAGTTTGTCACTTACAAACGTTGCTTTAGCACACTTATTAAGGTCAAAATCCATCCCGATGTTATTGCTAAACTTTCTAACAATTGTTAGCTACTCTTCTAGTTCTTAGTCATTCCTTACAAACATTCAGATCGTCCATGTAATAAGAGGGTTTATATTGTTAAGAATTTTTTGCCTGTACCTGGTGAGAGAGTGATCAGTGCCATGGAAAAAGAAATGTAATGGGAAGATTATTTTAGCTTTTACCTTTTACATGTTGCAGTCATTACGCGGCGGCCATATTGGGACATCGCCTTGGAGAATCTTTAGTCGAAGAATCGACCCCAGTACTGTTCTATCCGTTTCTTTTCTGAACCGCAACGATACGGTGACGTAAACAAACCAAAGCTGGTTTTCAAGTGATAGTGAGGGACAAACACAGACACAAACACACACACACATGCATACAAGCGCGCGCGTGCACACACACACATACACACGACAAGTTTCTTTCAGTTTCCGTCTATCAAATCCACTCACAAGATTTTGGCCGGTTGCTCGGCCCGAGATTATAGCAGAAGACAGTTGCCCAAGATACCACACAGTAGTACTGAACCCGGCAGTATGTGGCTGGAAATTACTTATCTTACAGAGTCTTTTGTTTATTTTCTTGTGGAAGGGACGAGTTCCAATGGTCAGGCAGTCAATCTGCTACCAGTTCTCTTTGTGTAGTGGCTTAGGCATGCCAAGGCTTTTGACGCGCTGACACGCACTCAGGTGAACATGGGTGGGCTCGTATCAGGAGGACCACATCACTATTATCTCTCTTACTGTCGTATACTTCCCTTCTTTTATTATATATCGTGTATACATTTTTTTATCATTCCATTGTATTAAAACCTCCAAACTTTACGTGTGTCTTTGTATCCTCCTCCCCTCATCCTTCTCCCAATTGGCAACTAAGTCATCATCATTACTTATTATTACTCTTTCCTATTGAGGATTGTTGATTTAAAAAAAAAATTGTTAGTCTTGTCTACATGCAAAACCCTCACAACACACACTCTCGTACATACATACACACACACACACACACATTCTTTGTTTTTTCCTGTACTACCCATAATGTTTTTCTTAATGTAAGTCTTTGTGGTTAATAAAGAAATCATTATCTATCATTACTACTACTACTACTACTACTACTACTACTACTACTACTACTACTACTACTACTACTACTACTACTACTACTACTATGTGAAGAGACGCTTCAACTAAAATGCATTGCTGTACTCATTTCGGCTCCTCATAGCCTACGTTCATATACAAACCTACATGCATATACATGCATATGTATACATACGTAATACATACGTAAAGACATATATGAAATTTCACACCTGTCAACGCTCTTCTACTTTTTACTGCCTTTCTTCCTCTTGTAACCACACTCACACACACATACAAACACACGCACCAACGCACATACACACGCATACATTAGTCAGTAATTAAATCTAAAGTTCACACCTTCGTTCAGCGCATATATATTGTTTTTTGCACCGAGTCACATACATCTCTTCTGCCCGGTGTCTTCCTATTTAGTGCTTTACTTCATCGTTACTTCATCGTCGTCATCATCATCATCATCATCATCGTCGTCATCATCATCATCATCATCATCATCATCATCATCATCATCATCATCATCATCATCATCATCATCACCATCATCACCCACACTCATCTTCACTCTTGTATTATTCAAAGCATTTATTTTTCAAACGGTTCTTGCACACATAGCCAAATTGAGTTTGTTTATTGAATTATTATTATTATTATTATTATTATTATTGTTGTTGTTGTTGTTTTTGTTGTTGTTATTACTATTATTATTATTATTATTATTATCATTATTATTATTATTATTATTATTATTATTATTATTATTATTATTATTATTATTATTATTATTATTATTTATGGTCGCCGTTCACCAGGCACGTATTTCCACAGCTAGTTTCTTTAACGGAACTGCATGCATGTCCTGTACTGTCCATAATGTCTTTCTTAATGCAAACCCTTGTGGTTCATAAAGAAATTATCATTTGCCTTTCATTCTTTCTGAGTCGATAAATTAAGTACCAGCGGGACACTGGGAGTCGATGTAATCGACATATCTGTCCACCCCAAATGGCTACCCTTGTGGAAAAATTTGAGACCCTCATTATTATTATTATTATTATTATTATTATTATTATTATTATTATTATTATTATTATTATTATATTATTATTTATGGTCGCCGTTCACCAGGCACGTATTTCCACAGCTAGTTTCTTTAACGGAACTGCATGCATGTCCTGTACTGTCCATAATGTCTTTCTTAATGCAAACCCTTGTGGTTCATAAAGAAATTATCATTTGCCTTTCATTCTTTCTGAGTCGATAAATTAAGTACCAGCGGGACACTGGGAGTCGATGTAATCGACATATCTGTCCACCCCAAATGGCTACCCTTGTGGAAAAATTTGAGACCCTCATTATTATTATTATTATTATTATTATTATTATTATTATTATTATTATTATTATTATTATAATAACTATTGTTATTATTGTTATCTTTTTTTTTTCTTCTTTCAAATTTGCTTCCATTTCTTGCCGAGTGTCTTCCCGATTCCTAGGGCAAAGAAACTCATAGTATACATTGGTAGGCCATTAAACTAAACTCACTAGTTCGTTCATTTTTTAAAAAAGTTAAATTAAAATACATGGGTAGTAATAGTTCTCACATCGACAATGCTCTTCTCAATACGTGTGATGTACCAGTTAAGACAATCTTTTGCACTTCTTGCAGGGATGGTAAGCCAGGGATCATTCTCATATAATTTTCGGTTCCCTTCTTGATCATTCCTAGTGCTCCTACGATCACTGGTATTGTAACCGCCTTGAGATGCCACATTTTCTCAATTTCAATGAGCAGGTCTTTATATTTTCTGAGCTTGTCAAACTCTTTCGCCGAGATATTATGATCACAGGGATGCTCATGTCGATCAATAAGCAAACTTTATTGTTTTGGTCTTTCACAACAATATCCGGTTTATTGGCTTTGATGGTTCGGTCCGTATGTACTGGAAAGTCCCACAGAATCGTTACATTTTCTCCTTCAGTTACAGCTTCAGGGTGGTGATTATACCACTTGTCGGCAGTTTTGATATTGTAATGCCGACTTATTAGCCAGTGTAGATATTGGCCAACTCTGTCATGTCTTAATTTATACTCCACTGGTGCTAAGACTTTACATCCAGAGATTAGGTGGTCCACTGTTACCTACTTTCAAAGAATAACGAAACCAACCTTCCAAAAAAACTATCGGCCTATAACCAGTCTATCTACCACGTATAAAATCCTAACATCTATCCTGGCGGAGAAAACATGCATTCATGGAGAAGAACGATATTTTCCCCATTGAACAAAAAGGGTGCCGCCGAGGCTCATACGGATGCAAAGATCAACTGCTAATTATTCGTATGATCCTTGAGAACTGTCACAACAAGCGTAGAAATCTCAGTCCCGCATGGATTGACTATAAAAGGGCCTTCGATAGTATACCGCATCCATGGATCTTGAGATCGATGGACATCTTCAAAATTTCCCCTGTGATTTCAAGCTTCCTGAAGCACAATATGTCGTTGTGGAATACGAATCTTCAATTATACCACTCTAATGGAGTACTTGCCTCAGAAAATATAAACATCAACTGTGGAATTTTTCAAGGTGACTCACTTTCACCATTAATATTCTGCATAGCCCTAATACCCCTTACAAGTGAATTGAACAGAACAGGGTATGGGTATAAAATTGCCAATAAAAAAATAAGCCATTTATTTTATATGGATGACTTAAAACTCTATGGTAAAGACGATAGTGAACTTGAAGGCCTATTGCGCACTGTGAAAGCATTCAGCGATGACATCGGGATGAAGTTTGGGCTTGAGAAGTGTGCCAAGGCCACTTTCCAGAAAGAGAAAGTGAAGACCACGAATTCAGTCATGTTAGATGTTGACACAGTCATAAGAGAGCTTGAGCAAGAACAAACATACAAATATTTAGGGATAAATGAAGGCTCTGGTATTCAGCATGCAAGCATGAAAGAGAAGATCAGGAAGGAATGTTATAGGAGAGTTCGTGCGTGGTACCTTAGGTAAGTGTCTTCTACTATAGCCTCGGGCCGACCAAAGCCTTGTGAGTGGATTTGGTAGACGGAAACTGAAAGACGCCCGTCGTATATATGTATATATATAAATGTGTGTGTGTATGTGTGTGTGTGTGTCTGTGCCCCCCCCCCAACATCGCTTGACAACCGATGCTGGTGTGTTTACGTCCCCGTAACTTAGTGGTTCGGCAAAAGAGACCGATAGAATAAGTACTAGGCTTACAAAGAATAAGTCCTGGGGTCGATTTGCTCGACTAAAGGCGGCGCTCCAGCATGGCCGCAGTCGAATGACTGAAACAAGTAAAAGAGTAAAAGAGCAGTAAGGCAGCGAGCTGGCAGAATCGTTAGTACGCCTGACGAAATGCTTAGCCGTAATTCGTCTGTCGTTACGTTGTGAGTTCAAATTCCGCCGAGGTCGACTTTGCCTTTCATCCTTTCGGGGTCGATAAATTAAGTACCAGTCAAGCACTGGGATCGATATAATCGACTTAATACCTATGTCTGTCCATGTTTGTCTCCTCTATGTTTAACCCCTTGTGGGTAATAAAGAAATAGAAATAGGTATTACGCCCGTCGCTACGTTCTGAATTCAAACTCCGCCGAGGTCGAATTTGCCTTTCATCCTTTCGGGGTGGATAAATTAAGTACCAGTGAAATACTGGGAGGTGGGGGGGGGTTGACTTATCCTCCCATCCAAATTAGCTACCCTCGTGGAGAAATTTTAAACTAATATTAATATTATTAAGGCGGCAAGCTGACAGAATCGTTATCATACTGGCCGAAATGCTTAAGGGTATTTCAGCCGTTGCTACGTTTTGAGTTCAAATTCTGCCAAGGTGGACATTGCCTTTCATCCTTTTGGGGCCGAAAAATTAAGTACCAATCAAGTACTCATCCCCATCTACCTTGGCTGAAAAGGATTCAGAGTTAGAATACTCAACATCCTACCAGAGATAAATATCTGCTGGTTGGTGACTGTAATTTTTCTCGAAATAGAAGAGAAAATCACGATTCTGCAAATACAGAAGATACACAAGTAGAAATGGTTGAGACAAAGGATGAAGTTATGATAAGGCAGACCAAAAAGGCGTCGAGGCTATCCTGGATTACATAACCCTACCGGATGTCACAAAGTTTCACTTCGCTGTTGAGGGCAAAAAGCCAAGATGTCACCTGTGTGGGGACACAAATCATCTCCAAGTGTTCTGCCCAGAGAGAGAAGTGAGCTCCCTACTTATGCCAACACCACCACCACCACCACAACAACAACAACAACAACAGCTGCAGCAGCAGCAACAACAACAACAGCAGCAGCTGCAGCAGCAGCTGCAACACCACCAACAGAAACAGGCGACTACAGCAGCAAAAAACAACAGTAACAATACTAGCAGCAAGTGCAATCACAGAAACATCGACATCTCCACTACAAGCACAATCCAAGTCATACATACAACTTTCAGATCGCACAACTCCACACCAGCAAAACTATACAGCAATATATACCAACAATAAAAAAAAAAACAAAGGAATCACATATATAACTATACACACATCACACACACATCAACTTTATCACACCAAGAAACAACCCACCAAAACATATTAAAGTCATACAAACAACACAACACACATAAAATGCGACCAAAACAAAATATGTTGAAGGGTAGGGGGTTTCCAAGGAGACATGAATAAAATAATATATAAAGAACTGCTCGTGGAAACATCTACACATACCTATGGGGACGAAACACCCATTTCCTCCTCGCCAACTGAATTACGGTAAGTAGCCTTTTCTGCTTCTATACTTTGATCTAACACAACCTTGCTTAGAGTAGGCAGTACAAATGCACGTGGCCTAGAGTAGCCTTGGAAACAAGGCCATCTACTTAACGACCTCAGGTCACCAAGTGTCCATGTAGTGGCCATCAGTGAAATCAGACTCTACAACCGACAAGCTTTCATGCTCATTTTCGCTGGATACTAGCTGTAATCATCTCCATGTCAACCAGAAATGGGAAATGGAACGTGTATGTTGATCCGGAGAGGTCTGAATCTCAAGATAAGGACTAGAGCGAGGCAGGACGCCTGGCACCTAAAGTATCATCAGGCGCTCACACTCACTGTCAGTCGGGCAATGCGGTCGGTGGAAGTTCCACTTAGGCTTTCTATAGTGGCGGACAGGAGGGATGGCGTTCCTGGAAATACTCTGGGTGTCAATGAGAATGAGTTGGCTGGTCTATTCTGGAGGACTTTCGGGTCAGAGCCTATGGATAACTTCCAAAAATTCCTGGTATGGAAGTGCTAACGGTGGATATGGTCGGTTCGGAATAAACTGTACAGGTATGGAAGTGCCAACAGCCGAGCTTGCCCCAGGTGTGCACAGAGCGACGAAACTGTTCTGCATCATGGCATCCAGTGCTCGCGAATCGCTGACTTGTAGGCTTATGTCGAACACCTGCTGTCGCGTGTAGGACGGATCTGGCAATCAGCTGAGTCAATCATGAAGATCGCCACGCTACCTTTCTTTGGCCGGGAAGTGTTTTTTTGTCTAATGACCTTAGCGAAAGAGGTTGTGAGGTGGACCAGGTTGAAGTGGCTGGAGACTGACACTTTCTTCTTTGCCCAAGCCCTCATCAACCTTTTCAAGTTTTACATAAAAAGAAAAGTGAGGGTAGAGAGGGAAATGCTGCCTCCCAGCAATTTTATTAAATGGTGGGTGAACTTAACGCGAATGGCCCGAGTGAACAGGCCTACTCTAAGTATGCGTCTCTAGATCGAGAGTATATAAAGTGGAGAGGGTACTTGCCCCAGAAGTCAGGATGATCGTGGTTTTTGTGGGGTTTCTACGAGCAGTCCTTCAGAGTCTCCTTCTTTTGGGGATTTATTTATTTATTATAATTTTATTATTATTACATTTTTACACGATTAAATCCCACTTTTTGTGTTGCGTTGTCCTGTGCCGTCCCCAATCATTTATATAAACCCTCAGTGGTAAATAAAGAAAAGATTATCATTATTGTTGTTGTTGTTGTTAGACAACAACAAATATCTATTGCGATTGCAACAGATATTTTATTGCTTGAACGATATTTCGACAGCAAGCCTGTTTGGTTGAGTTCAAGATAAAAAGTGATAAAATTCAAAATTATAGAAATTCAAATCTAAAATATAAACGAGAGCAACTAACACCCACACGTTGATGGAATTACATCAATCTTTAGGTTTCAATTTTATAACTGGCGAAAAGAAAAAGACAGAAAAAAGAGAGAAAAGAAGGAAAGAAAAAGAATATTTAATCAAACAGTTTTGTGTAAATTTGATGAAATTCTCCTGTTATTTGATTCATTTTTCCCGGGCGTGATGTTAATAACCACCAAACATATTTCTCCTCACACATTTTGGGTATTGAAAGTGTAGCAGATTCAGAATATTTTCTGAGAATATGCACTTTCAAGTCTTTTTCAAAATTCTACCGCGTACACCAAATAAGAATCTCTACATGTCCCACCTGTATAAATCATAATATTTTTGTTATGATTCCTGGTTTCACTTGACGCATGTTGTTGCACAATGAATGATATGTAATTTAAGGGGTAAAAATAAAGTAAAGACCTCCTTCGGTCATGAATGACCATGGGATTGCACCTAGAAAGTTACCCTCTAAGACACAAGTCTGGGCGAGGTTGTTTATGAAAGACTAGCAGTCACCCATGCATACCAGTTTCCCCTCTCCACGCCAACGATATTATTTAAGAGAAAAGCAAAGGCAGATACAGCTTGGCACCAGTGACGTCGCAACTCATTTCTACAGTTGAGTGAACGTGAAATAACGTGTCTTGCTCAGGAACACAACACACTGAACCGTCCGGGAATCGAACTCACATGATTGTGAGTCCGACGATCTAACCATTGAGCCATGCGCCTTCACAACTGTCTATATGACTGCAAATTGTTGCATGTTGTAGATAACATCGAGATTCCCTCATTGACACGTCATTATTGTTGTCATGGCTGATGAAGACGTTAGCAGTAAGGGAGGTAGTATTTATAGTGTTACTGTTATGGTGTTACTCAGGTCTTCAATAAAGCTAAGTCCAAATTTTAACTTACGTGACTAAATAAGAGTTATAAAAAAAGACTTATGTATTTCCAGTGTTGAGATTTATGACTATACATTGTCAAATAGTGAATAAGATTTAGGAGATGAAGCCATTCCCAAATAAAGATTAAAAAACTTGCACGTTTAAATTTCGAAAGAAGAGCAAGCAAATACTATCTTAATTGAGAGATATTTTGTTTCAAATGTATGCAAATGAGAAAATGTTCGACTGGAAATGACATCAGACAATGAGCTCAGTGGTTCGTGCGATTTAAACTCCTTACATGGATGCTGTTGTTACTCTTGGCATGACATTTTAGCTTAAAATTCTTATCATTCTCGTTGTTTAACATCAAGGCAGTTCTGATGAAATTGTCATTGATGAAAAGCTCTATCCCTCACCTTTCTTTCTTTCTTTCTTTCTCTCTTTCTTTCTTTCTTTCTTTCTTTCTTTCTTTCTTTCTTTCTTTCTTTCTTTCTTTCTTTCTTCCTTTTTTTCACACACAAACACAGTCTCTCTCACTATCTATCTATCTATCTATCTATCTATCTATCTATCTATCTATCTATCTATCTATCTATCTATCTATCTATCTATCTATTTATCTATCTGTCTGTCTGTCTGTCTGTCTGTCTGTCTGTCTGTCTGTCTGTCTAACTATCTATCTATTTATCTATCTATCTGTCTGTCTGTCTGTCTATCTATCTCTCTATCAATACATACAAACATACATACGTACGTGCGTACGTATATAATACATACACACATACACACACATACATACATACCTACATCCATCCATCCATCCATCCATTCATCCATCCATGCATGCATGCATACAAACATACATACATACATACATACATACATACATACATACATACATACATACATACATACATACATACATAGTAACAATCTGGATAAGCTTGGGTTTTCAGACAAAGAAATCAACCAACTAACTCGCACATTACAAATACAAGCAATAAGTGGAACAATAAGAATATGCAAGACTTTTATCAAGTTTCAAATGTAACATTGTGTTTGCTACCTACAATCCAGCGATGGAGCTTTGTATCTTTGTTAGAAACCAGCTCCTTCCTCAGAGGAAGAATTTAAATAATTTAAACCTGAAGAGAACATACATACATACATACATACATACATACATACATACATACATACATACATACATACATACATACATACATACAGACAGACAGACAGACAGACAGACAGACAGACAGACAGACATACGCTCATTCACTCACGCACACTCACACATACACATATGTACATATATATGTCGTTTATGATGGTAGGACGCAGCTTGAGGGATGCTCGATTGCTATTACTAGGAAGTCTAACTTGCTCGCAATAATTTCTGTACAACATTCTTTGTCCTTTGGTTCATACAATTCAATATTCATTTTACAACATCGTTGAGTGTTTTAAAGGAGTAATTATATTTCGGAGCGGTTACGACATGTGTTATTAGTTGTAAGTGTTCTTGGTGATGTCTCTAATATATTCATGGTTGTGGATGGCAATGAGAGCAAGAAGAATGTTGTAAGTAATTTCAATAAACTGATTGTTTCCCTTTTTTGGCGGTTATTGTTCTCGGATGTAGAAAATATAATAGTTTATATTTAGGACCATGTAATTCATATTACCACGGTTTTTGTTTCTCTACGCAGGGTAAGCCAGGATGCACAGCGTTATCGTTATTGAATACAAAGCGATGCGAGGTGTTACATTTTGGAGACTGGCAATCTAATAGAGGAAGAAAAGCATTCAACTACATTGATGTTAATGTCAGATGGTATTGAAGATCTAGTAAAGTCTGCGACGTGGTAAAATGCATCCCATGCGGCCACTTGAAGTTAAAAAATATTTTAAGACTGTAATGAAACCACACCTTGATTATGGTAACATTGTTTGGAGGAAATTTTAGGAAGGTTTAAAGAAAGTACGAAAGAAAGAAAAAGAAAAAAAGGAAGAAATAAAGAGAAAAGAAAACCTTTGATAGATGTTTCTTGCTGTACGTTGTAATTATGAAGACTGTGTACAAATATTTAGTGTCACTAAACAAATGTCAGCACAGGAATTCTGGGCGCAGACAGCAGATTCAATTACAGAACTATCACCACCAACTTCCCCACTTTAACACTTTCTATGTGGTCACTCGATCTCCTAGAAATGGTTACAAAATATCCCTCAAATCACAACCTATCATACTATAAAAAGTAGATAATACATTTACACTACTATTACAGCTTCTACTTGCCACTCTTTCTGCTAGAAATAGTAGCAAAATATTCCTTAAATCACAAACTATACTACTAAAGAGTAAATGGCGCAGCTACACCACTGTTACAACTTCTATTTGGCTACTTGTACCGCTTGAAATAGCAGTAAAAATCCCTCAAATCACGCCCTGTCGCGTTAAAACATAAATGAAACATCTGGTGATGTTGTACCAATCTCTAAAGAAGATGGAGTGTCACGGCTGAAATGCCTTACATCATAGGTTTGTTCAATCAGAGTTGACCTGGGCAATTTCTATTCCTTTTACTGAGCCTAGACGAAGGTGCAGTGCCTATGGCATCTGTATTCCCTCTAAGACTAGTGAGTTTGATGCTGTTAGTACAGGGCCAAATGGGTTGGACACAAGAGAAGGGACAAGTGGGGAAATGTGTGGGTCAAATGTGTCTTAGCGGGGAAAGTACGAAACCCAGCTAAATCCGAGTAACAGAAGCTAGGCAGGAACAAGAATAACAACAACATGAACAACAAACTGCGGCAGCAGTAACAACAGCAAGAGCAAAGCAACAAAAAACGATAGCAACAGTAACAGCTGCAAGAACAACGGCAACAACATTATCAGTAGTAACAACAACAACAGCAATAATAGTTCTTTCTACTAAAGGCATAAACCTGAAACTTTGCCGTGAGGGTTTTAGTTGATTACACCGATCCCAGTACTCAATTGCTCCTTATTCTAGACACTGAAAGGATGAAAGGCTAAGTTGAGTTCGGAGGCATTTGAATTCAGAACTTAAAAACAGAAGCCTCAGCAGCAATAACAACAGCAACACATTAATTGTAGTAGAAAAACAAGCGACAATATAACACAAAAGTAGACGTGAAAATTAGCATTATTTTTTAGGAAAAAAACAACAACAAAAAAACAAAAAAAAAACAGGCAAACTATTTAGAGGTTAATAGGTCCTTAGGAAAAGATTAAATGAAACAGAAAGCGGAAATGACCAAATGAAGGACTGGCAAGGCGAGATCAGGACACAGATATCTTCCTTGACACCTCTTCAAAACTTAAAGTGAAAGAGTTACACAATAGGTAGAGAATCTGATGATCACAAAAGATAATTATACCCACGACAAATTACTTTTCTTAAATCAAGTAGCTTTGATGGTATTATTTTTTCTGAAAATATCAACCTGACGTAGCTTTGGGGCTTTTGTTCTTTGTTTCTGTTGTGGCAAATAAAAGAAAATATTGTCATTATAGGGCTGTAGATGGGTAGAATCCTTATAGCGATATTTGCTCAAGTTCTGTAATGTTCTGAGTTCAAATCTCGCCGAGGGCAGGTTTGCCTGTCTTTCTTCCTTGGTCGATAAGTAAAGTATCGGTTGAGTACTGGGGTCGGTCTATGTAATCGACTAGCCTTCCGAAACCCCAGGCCTACCGAGCAGTAGTAGGTTAGCAGAATCGCTATAGTGATATTTACACTTGCTCTGTAATGTTCTGAGTTCTTATTCCGCCGAAGGTAATTTTGCCTTTCATCCTCTCGTGGTCGATAATATCGCCCCAGTCAAATACTGGGGGAACATTATTGACTTATCCTTTTCCTCAAAATGTCTGGCTTTGTACCTATGTTAGAAACAATCACTAGGGTGATGGTTTGGCCGAATCGTTAGAGCATCGGGAAAAATGCCTTGCGATATTTGATTATGTTCTTTACCTTTTTACTCTTTTCTTTTCCTCTTTACTCTTTTACTTGTTTCAGTCATTTCACTGTGGCCAAGCTGGTGCACCGCCTTTAGTCAAGCAAATCGACCCTAGGACTTATTCTTTGGAAGCCCAGTACTTATTCTATCGGTTTCTTTTGCCGAACCGCTAAGTTACGGGGACGTAAACACACCAGCATCGGTTGTCAAGCGATATTGGAGGAAAGAAAGACACACAAACATATATACACACACACACATATATACACGACGGGCTTCTTTCAGTTTCTGTCTACCAAATCCACTCACAAGGCTTTGGTCGGCCCGAGGCTATAGTAGAAGACACTTGCCCAAGGTGCTACGCAGTGGGACTGAACCCGGAACCATGTGGTTGGTAAGCAAGCTACTTACCACACAGCCACTCCTGCGCCTGTGTACAAACCACACTGACGTCAATCTATTTTATTCTTCATCCTTCCAGGTTCGTTAGAATAAAATACCTGTCACGTACTGAGAACAAAACAACTTAATCCTTCCTTGAAAATTATTGGTCTTGAGCCAAAATTAGAGACGATCATTACTTGACGGTGAGTTGGCAGGAGCGTTAGCGAGTCAGAAACAATAGTTCGTGGATTTCTTCTGACTCTTTACGATCTGAGTTCAAATACCATCCTAGTTTTCTTTACTATTTATTCTTTTTAAGGAACGATAAAATAAAATACCAGTTAAATATGACCAATGTAATTGACTGAACTCCCCTTTCAAATGTCTGGCCTTATGCTATGTTATAAATTATTTTATTGCTATTATTAAAGTTGCCAATAAGGCGGTGAGCTGAGAGAATCGTTATCAAGCCGGATGAAATGCTTACCGGACTTTCATCTGTCATTGTGCTCTGAGTTCATATTCCGCCGAGGTCGACTTTACCTTTCATTTCTTTCAGGGTCGATGAAATTAGTACCAGTTGAGTACTGGATCAATGAAATCAACTTGCCCCCCTTCCCCCAGAAACTGCTGGCCTTGTACCAAAATTTGAAACATTATTAAAGTTGTCAGCGAGGGGACAGAATTTTTAGCGCATCGGATAAAATACTTTGCAGCATTTTTTTTTTGCGACTCTTTACACTCTTGAGTTCAAAAGTCAGCTCGCTGATTACTTCTTTTATCCTTTCGGGGTCGATAAAATAAATATCCGTTGTGCACTGAGGTCGATGTAATCGACTTGCCGCCACATCTTCAAAATTACTGGAGTTGTGCTAAAAATTAGAAAGAATTGTTGAAGAAACCAACGAGCTGATATCGTTTGTGTCTCGGACAAAATGCTTAGCGGCATTTCTTCAGGTTTCTTATTTTCTGAGTTCAAATTCCGCCTGATCGACATTACTGAGCACTACAACCGATGTAATCGATTTTCTTAAACCCCTTAATATTGCAAGACTTGTGCTCTAGAATTTGACAGATTATTGTTGTCGTTTTGGTATCGACAGCATGTCAATTCGGGTCTTTCGTATGTTTTAGTTTAACAATTGTAAGAGTCTACATTTAAAACTTCTTGCTTTGCGTTGTTCCAGAAGTGACCAAGCTATTGTGAAGCTCCTTAATTCTGTTGCATGATCACCATTCGGGACGGAATTTGTAGTTTTTGTGTGAAATTATAAAGTGTGTGTGCATGTGTGTGTGTGGGGGGGGGAAACATCGAAGTCTTCGATAGAAAGCTAGTGAGATTTAAACGGTGATTGGAAGAGAACTGTTAACAGTACTTTCCACCATCGCCGCCGCCGCCACTACCACCACTACCACCATCACCACCACCGCCGCCGCCGCCGCCGCCGCCGCCGCCGCCGCCACCACCACCACCGCCGCTGCCGTCACCAAAAACAACCACAACAGTAGAAGACACATGCCCGAGGTGTCTCGCGGTGGAATTGAACCTGGAACCATGTGATTGGGAAGCAAAATTCTTACCAGTAGTATTTATTCTGGATCTTTATTTTCAACGCTCAAATCCTGCCGAGGCCAACTGTGACTTTCATTCTTACGGGGTTTGATAAAATAAAGTACCAGCCAATTACTGGGTTCGATGTAATCGACTAACACCCTCTTATACAATTGCTGGTTTTGTGCCATTTAGGACGAACGAACTGTCCACCTGGTTGGTAAATCTGGTGATTGCTGGCATGTGTTATTTTGGAGGGCAGTAACATCCGCTTTCAAGTGAAACGAACAGAGAAGGGTCTGGGACTGGAACCTTAGTGGGAATATATCACTCCAGATTAAACTGGAGGAGTTGGGAAGTATCCTAGACTTGTGATTCTCAACCATTCTTTACCCAAGGATCCCTTTGATTCTTATTTTACTCTAAGGGACCTCCATAGCTGATCGATTTCTATAAAAAAAACCATCCTGCTGCATTTTTATAATAAGGAATTGTATTAAAGAATGTGTATTGTAGAAGTACAAGCAATTTATTGCAGATCAATTTTAACAGCAAAATTTTATATGGACCACTAAGGGCCACGTGGACCATTGTCCAAGATCTTACCCACCGGCCCGATGAAGTGGAACTGCACCTTATGATTGTTAAGATGCCTCTTGTGTGGTGCGCAGGGCTGTTTCAGAGTCTTCTGCCCACAGCTAAAAGCAGGAGAGACGAGTCATCTACATTTGTCGCCACCACAGCCTCAATAACAGCGACAACAGAAGCAAAAGGAACAAGAACAACAGCAACAGCACCAACACCAATATCAGCTACAATGACACTCATGACAGAATCAAAACACGCAGCCCAGGAAATGTTTTAACACAAAGCTCTCTCTATCACGCTTCCTATCTCCCCCATATTCAAACACAAACACACACACTGATACACGCGCAAACAAGCCTCCATCATCACCCACATCGGATCCTTCTGATGGGGAAATGTTATTTTGTGAGGAAGAAGGACAGCCAAGTAAATAAAAAGGAAACAACGATAAAAAAAGGCATAATATTAAAAAAGTTACACCCACTTTGAACGAGACACACGTTCTCGATAGTGTTACTAAAACCACACCCACACCAAAGATAGACAAATACACCACAACAACTTCTCCACCTGCACCCATTTCAGCAAAAACAAAACACACAAGAGCAGCACTTAACATAGCAATATCAACCAAAACACACCCACTCCAAATTTTGTGCTGATAAAACGTACGAATGAAAAATAAGATAGAAACTGAGGGAGAGGTCTTCAGGTTCAGCACTGTCAAAATGCTGAAGGAGAATTTCCCCAAGGATATGGCAAGTCTGCGTGCAAGGGTCCCTAGTAGGAAGATCCTAAAGGACTTCCCAAAGAATCTTCAAAATTTCATGGAAGCCAAGTCACTCAATCCCAGGGACCATCAAATGGCTATCGTCTACGCGGCTCATCTTCAGAAGTTGGATCATTGCAATGTACAGTGACATTTGCTCGGTAGTCGGAGTAAATAGTCACTAGTATCATGCGGTCCATCAAGTGTGACCCTCATCTCTCCCACTGTGCGTAGATTCAAAAGCCTCAACTGCAGAAGTTGGAGGTTTTGCGAGATGACCCGTAGGAACTAGAATGCATGTCTGCATATGCGGACAACGATACTGTAATAGTATCGGTGCGAGGGTATAGTGCGACTCTAAGGGAATACGAAGCGGTGAGAAGAGCAAAAATTAACCGGAAGTCGTTGGACCTTCAAATCGGCATCTGAGGATGCAGGTGCATGCTTTTCTAATAACTTAGTGGGTCGCTAGACAGTCGGACCAGTTAAATAGCTCGGGTTTTAGTTGGGTTAAAGCCACGAGGTAGACAAGAACAGGAACGATATAACTTGTAGTGTGGCTAGTCTCACCCAGAAATGAGCCAAGAGGAAACTACTCCTGATGAGCCAGATGGAGATGATGAATATCAACAGTGAATCTATTATCTATTACCGCCTGACCGTCGTGCCTAGTCTCTCTTCATAAGTGACCAAAATGAAAGGCTTCCTATTCCACTTTCTGTGGAAGGGGACTTGTACAGCTGGTCAAACGGCCCATTTGTTGTTAACATCTGCTGCGTGGATGACTGGGCATACCGTGGCTAATGATGAACCGTCATATGCTGAGGCTACGTACGACATCTCTAGATTTTCCTGACACTGAACTGGTGTGGTTGACGTCCGTTAGACGCGCTTTTTCGCAGCTCGTCTCTCTGACAGAGCTGCAATCCTAGATCAAGCGTACATCAAGGCAAGGTGCCTAGCACCTTGAGTGCCGTTAGGCGCTTACACCTCTCTACCAGTCGGGCAAGGTGGTCGATGGATGTTACGCCATGACGTTAGATTAGTAGTGGGTAAAAGTAATGATGTTCCGGTGGGAATTCTGGACGTCAAAGAAAATAAACTGGCTGGCCACTTCGGAGGAAATTCGGGCCGGAGATAATTTCCAGAAATCTCTAACCTGGCAGTGCTATCGGAGGGCATTGCCGGTTGTCGATGTAATCGACAGACCTCACAATTTCAGACCTTGTGTTTGTAGAAGAAAGAAAAAAGGTGGCGAGCTGGCAGAATCATTAGCACACCGGGCAAAATGCCAAGCTGCATTTCGTCCGTTTTCACGTTCTAAGTTCAAATACCACAGAGGTTGACTTTATCTTTAATCCTTTTTGGGTCGATAAAATAAGTACAGTCAAGTACTAGGGTCGATGCAATCGACTTTCCTCTTCCCTCAAAACTGCAGGCCCTGTACTAAAATTTGAAACTATTCTTAGAGTGGCGAGCTGGCAAAATTGTTAGGGAATCGGAGAATTCCTTGTGGTGGTTCTTCCATCACTTTACATTGTAAGTTCAAATTCCTACCGTGGTCGAATTTGCTCTCCATTCCTTCGGGGTCAATAAAATAAAGTACCAGTCAAGTAAGTACTGGACTGGATGTAATTGACCTGCCGTCTGCCCTAAAAATTGCAGGCCTTGTGCGAAAATTAGCGAGGGTTATAGCACTGAAATAATAATTTCAATTTAAAATGAGAGGCAAATTCGATCTTAGCGAGAATTAAATTGAGAACTTAAAGAAACCTAACTAAACACTGACAGAAATTTGATCTGTTTCTGAATACCAGTCTACGGTTATCTTTCAGGTGAAAATCCAGGTAAAACATCGACTTCCTGGACACCTCTTGTAATCCACAGTCATTCACGAGCAGGAACGTCACATTCCTGCTGTCGCCAGCCTTGTTTACTGGCACCTTGCACAATACTGTATTAATAAACATGTACTCTTTTAATTAATTAATTAATTTGATATTTGTTTAATTTACTTATGACCATACATGTCCCGGAAAAATCAGTAGTCCTGAAATGTTTTGGAATCAGATTGTTTCGGAAAATTGATAATGTATCTGTACTGGTTTCTACCAGTGGGAAAGGTATGACCAATTTCTATCCGTGGGAAGGGTATGACTGGCACGTTATTTTGTCAACCTCGGAAAGTTGAAATTTTTCAGGCCTTAATATTGATTTTTCAATGTGGTATAAAGTTAAAAATTATTTTCTCCTTTATTTATAATTTTATCGACTTCCTGAGGGTTGAAAAGTAAAAAGTAATTTTGGTCTTGGCACAATTTGAACTCAGAACGGAGAAGGAACGACGAAGCTAGATAACGCATGGTATGTTGTGTGGCGCTGTTACTTAATCCACTCCCCCTTAACATTCTTCAAATAACAACTTATTGTACAGCCCCTACAAGGATGGGAATTCAAAATGATGTGGCACCGAATTAGCTGCTACGAACCATCTGGTCCAGACATCCAGCAAAGGAGGGGAAGAAGGAAGGCACTGGTGGTAACGGTGGGTGGGGGAATAAAAGAAATGAGGAGGATGAGGATATAAAAAATAGGAAGAAAAAATAAGAAGATCAATAAACAAAATGAAGACAAGAATAGCAATAACAAAATGAAGGAGAAAAAAATAAGTCAGAGAAAGAAAAATAAGACAGAGAAGGAAAACTGACAAAGAATAAAAAGAAAAAAAATGAAAAAGAAGAAGTAAGAGAAGAAGAAGAAGAAGAAGAAGAAGAAGAAGAAGAAGAAGAAGAAGAAGAAGAAGAAGAAGAAGAAGAAGAAGAAGAAGAAGAAGAAGAAGAAGAAGAAGAAGATGATGATGATGATGATGATGATGATGATGATGATAAAGATGGTGTGGGCGATTCATTCTTTTCTTTGTCATTTACCTTCGAAGAATGGAATGCTGCTGTTTGGAACTGACCATTCCTTAAGTTCAACAAAAAAAAACAAAAAAAAAAAAACAAATAGCGATAAGAAATACACTAAGGATGGCTATCAATGAGTTTTAAAATGGGTGGATGTTGAGAGAGGGGGTGGGAAAGAGAGAGGGGGTAGAAAGTGAGAAAAAAGAGAGGCGGAGAAAGAAAAGGAAAGAGGGGGAAAGACAGGGGAAAGAGGGTGCGTGCAGACAGAATACTGTGACGAATAACAGCAAAGTAAAGAATTAAAAGACAAAAGTTTCCACCGCAAAATGAAATTAATGGCTTCGTCGTGGTTGAGGTGAAGGTGAGGTGGGTTTGGTAATTTTTTTTTCTTTTATTTTCTTTTACTCGTTTCAGTCAGTTGATTGCGGCCATGCTGGGGCATTGTCTCGAAAGGTTTTAGTCGAATAAATCGACCCAAGACTTTTTTTTAAAGCCTAGTACTTATTCTATCGATTTCTCAGACCGAACCGCTAAGTTACGGGGACATAAGCACACCAGATTTTCAAGCGATGCCGAAGAGAGGCATAGGCACAAAGACATACACACATAGATATATACATTAATATATACTACGGGCTTCTTTCAGTTTCCGTCTATCAAACCCAGTCACAAAGCTTTGGTCGGCTCGAGGCTCTAGTAGAAGACAGGCATTTGCCCAAGGTACCACACAGTGGGACTGAACCCAGAGCCATGTGGATGGAAAGCAAGCTTCTTACCACACAGCGAAGCTGCGCCTAAGGTATTGTTGAACACTCTGGGCAGAGAGCGCAGGGCGGGTTGCATTGGCAGAGGTCAGAAATAACAGTGAAGGTAGAGCGGGTAGTTGTGGTTGTGTGAGCAGAGAGGGCAGTAATACAAGAGAAAAGGAGAGAATTAATTAATGGTAAATTTATTGAATTATTTCTGAAAACTTTATCCAAAAAAACCTGAAAGCGTAGCTTGTGTCTATATCAAAAGATAGTCGCTCATCTGCTAATCATTGAAAAGTGAAAGAAATTGGAATGCGATGATTACTTAATACATTTTATATAATTTATGCATAATTTTATAGACTTAATACACAAAACTCTCCCTCACTCTTCGCCTTACCCTTATTTTCTCTCCTTTTTCTTTCGCTCTTCGCTTTTCATTCAACTAATCGCGTTACAGTCGGGCTAAGTAACGGAGGAAAAGACTTAGGTAAAAAAACAAACAAACAAAAAAACACATTACACATTTCATTCATCACCACCTCTCAGTTGACCAATTGAGTAAACCTATCTATAATGACTATCGGAAACAGCTGTAAGCTAAATTTGCTATAATAAAGGAATTACATGTAATGACCATTATTTTAACTTGTTTCTTATATATCACTCTGCAAAAACCAGGTTATCTGAAGCCCATCCACGGATTTACAATACAGAATTGTGTTGAACCATAACTTTAGACCCTACCAAAAGTTTACTTAGAGTTCTTCACTAACCTAAGTAATATTGTTAGCCTGGTGTGCCAACAGAGAGCTTATGAAATATTTTGCCTTGCCTTTTTGTCGCCGATATCACTGATTTAACTAATATATTGGGTTGGCAGCTAAGTTCCCGCGTTTTTTTTTAATTTTGGAATTTATTGCGTTTTTAAATTTTGGAATCTATTTTTTTCTGGTTAATTTTAGTTAATTTTTGTTTATTTTCAGATCATTAAAATGGAATGTCAAGTTAAGAAAAACGAGCATTTTCGACACCTTTTTGCTTTTAATCAAAGTTCTAAGGCCGCAAAAGCTGCTCGCGACATTTATGCTGTGTATGGAGAGGGTGCCGTAGCTGAAAGAACCACACGTGATTGGTATGCCAAGTTCAAAAATGGAAATTTTGACTTCAACTACGCACCTCGTTCTGGCCGTCCAGTTGAGTTCGATGAAGAATGATTAAACCAACTTTTGCACAAAAATTCTCGTCAAACGACAAGGGAACTGGCAAAGGAAATGGAATGCTCCCGCTTTGCTATAGAAAACATTTTTTGCTCGATGGGAAAGGTTCAGAAGTATGGAGCATCTGTTCCACATGCTTTAAGTGACATTAACAAAAATCAACAAGCCTCAATCTCCGCTGGTTTGCTTGCTAGTCACCGCTCAACTCATGAACACAAGCAACGATTTCTTTACCGAATCGTTACTGGCGACGAAAAATGGTGCCTGTACATCAATATGAAGCAGCGTAAGGAATGGCTTAGCTCCGGTTAACAAGCGACACCACGCGTGAAACAAGTTCTTCATCCGCGTAAAACGATGTTGTGCATATCGCCAATATGACCAAGGAAGCCATTCAAATGCATGGCTGGGAAGTGCTGCTACATCCGCCGTACTCTCCTGATTTGGCACCAAAGGATTTCCACCTTTTTCGATCTCTTTCAAATGCTATGCGCGGAGTTTCATTCAATACTGATGCAGAATTGAGAGCTTGGTTGGATCAATTTTTCGAGTCGAAACCGGGTGATTTCTATCAACGAGGTATTGAAAATTTTGTTGAACGTTGGGAAGAAGTTGTAAACAACAAGAGTGAATACGTTATTGATTAATTAGTTGTTATTTTCATTAAACCTTTTAAAAAGTTAAAATTTAGAAAATAACTGCGGGAACTTAGTTGCCAACCCAATATATTAAGATTTAAATAGCATTCAGAATTTCCGGTACTACTTGATGGGAGTACTACTTGGTGGGATGCATTACGTGAGATCTATGGAAAAATTAGGTTCGGGCAGTTTACGTGCATCATAAATCCTGGTATTGATTTTTCGTACCTGAAATAACAGTTCTAGCTGGCAGGCGCTTCTAGAAAAGTGGCGTTTCATCAAAATTCTATTTTTTCTTTGGTGTGCAGCCCCTTCAGCAACAATTTTCTTCAACTACTCACGATAATTAGTTGCAGCCTCTGTCTGTATCAGTGCTCGTAGTTTAATCAGTCATTTTTATATTGTGCAAATTCATGCGCTTCTTAAACCTTTCAAACCAACCTTTACTAGCCAGAAAGGGTTTTTCATTAGAAGTTTCTCCTTACTTTTCAACAAATGGTCAAAACTTGAATAATTTTGAATTATCATTATGTTTATAGATACATTTCGCCGGTTCTGATCCTCAATCTACGCACTCACGATTCATTCAATTTTAAGCATTCTTTAGATCTATAGAAAAATAAGGTCCTGGCAGTTAACGAAGTAACTTCTTGAGCAATAGACATAATTTTCTCAATGTTGTAATGTATCGTTCCAACTGTAGACGTTACAAGATCTTATGTTTAGGCAATGTAAGTTTCCCTCTCTCACGCGCATCAACTCTTTTAAAGATATCAAGTGCAATATCCAGTGTATCTTTTTAGCGCAACTGCCTTGCGTTCTACTTGATATCTTCTTTCGAGACATCTTAAATTAAATTCAACAGCAGCGGCGATTAATTATCCACAACAAATACGTAGTAGAAAATAAATTGTCTCACGAAAGATCTATTTTGTGAGAGCGGAAAATTGTCTTGTTCCTATGGATTTAATTATGAAAATGAGCTGAAAAGGTGAAGGACTGAGGAACAGAAAGTATTATATGATTACAGTTAACGCTTCTATATTTTAGAGATGAGTAATTCTGTACAGGTATGTGTCCTCATTTTGTTTGTTGTCACCACAACGTTTCAGCTGATTTACTCTCCAGAGCTTCACCGGGTGTCCTGGTAAAATTTTGAACCCAACCCTGGGTTCTCATTCCTAAGGTCTTTTTGCTGATGTTGTTGTTGTTGTTGTTGTTGTTGTTGTTGTTGTTATTATTATTATTAATTCAAGGCACTGGTTGGAATTGAACTTGCCTGATGAAGGACACTTGATGAAGGCCGGAGAGTAAATCAGACGAAACGTTGTGGTAACAACAAACAAGATGAGAACACATATCCGGCCAATGTAAATAATGTAAATAAGATTACAGTTAATTCAAGAGTCACCAGATTTCATTGGCAATTCACCCCTTGCACTTCAAGGCGATACCCCAGCATGGCTGTATTCTGATGACTGAAACAAATAAAAAGTACTCCAGCATGGCCACAGCCTTCGGGCTGAAGCGTATGAAAGAATAAAAGTATATATATATATATGTGTGTGTGTGTGTGTGTGTATATATATATATATATATTTATACACACACACACACACACACCACACACACATATATATATATATATATATATCTACACGCATACGCGAGCTGGCAGACACGTTAGCCTCTCCGGGCGAAATGCTTAGCGGTATTTCGTCTGTCGTTACGTTCTGAGTTCAAATTCCGCCGAGGCCAACTTTGCCTTTCATCCTTTCGGGGTCGGTAAATAAAGTACCAGTTTCGCACTGGGGGCGACATAATCGACTCAATTCCTTCGTCTGTCCTTGTTTGTCCCCTCTATGTTTAGCCCCTTGTGGGCAGTAAAGAAATATATATATATGTACACGTTTTTTTATTAATAATCGGCAGAAGTCACTGAGTAACTCAAGGGCAGAGAGTTACATATGCTGGTACTCATTAACTGCTTTCCAATCAAGGCTTCACAAATTTGTATATAAATGATAAGTGCATTTCCTCTTTTGAGTTCTATTATCCTCTTTGCATTTCCAATCATATATATATATATATGTGTGTGTGTGTGTGTGTGTGTGTGTGTGTGTGTGTGTGGTGTGTGTGTGTGTGTTAAATCTTCATTTAAACACACTTACATACCCATATGCATACGAGGGTCGGCTGACCAAATTAGGTTTACTTTTCAACTTCCCAGCCAACGCATTTCTTTCTATTGCAGTGCTTGGATCCCATTGGTGAAGAAGCTTTCATCCTGTTGATCAAAAAGGTTTACAGCAGATATGACGTCATCGTCACTTCAATACTAGTGTTCAGCCAACTGTTTTTTTTTCTCCTATTGGGGAACAGGTGATACTCAAATGGAGACAAATCGCGAGAATAAGGAGACTGATCAACCGGCTCAAAGCCTCAGTTCGTACAACTGCCATTGATGAAACAAGGGCCTTTTCGTCAGTTTTAATGGTCTTGATTGCCTTTTGTATCTGTCTCAGCAAGTTGGCATAGTATTCTCCATTGATGTATGGCCCTTTTGGGTTCATAAGCACAATGCGTTCTGCATCATCAAAAGGCTGAAACCATCACCTTCCATGCAGATGGAACAACCTTGGCTCTCTTTGGAGAGAGTGAGGAGAGGTGCTTCTACTGCATGTATTGCTTCCTTGTCTCTAGCTCAAAGTGACAAATCCAACACTCATCCTGGTTTAGGAAACGTTCAAGGAAATCAGCTGGATCAAAGTTAGATTTTCCCGTTATGTAATGAGTCTACAGCGCTTTTTATCAGGTGTCAGAAAATGTGGCACCCATTGAGTAGAAACCATCGTCTTGCCAAGTTCATCGCGCAGAATATTTTCAACTCTCTCACGGAATATGCTATTAACATTGGTTATTTGATTTATAGTCAATCGCTTGTCATCCATCACCATGTGGTGAGCACAATTAGTGTTTTCCTCGGCGGTAACAGTTGAGGACGTCAAAACCTGGAATCATCTTCAAGACTCTCCGTCACCCTCGTAGATTTAGCTGCACTGTTGATAAAGCTGGAACATCATCTCTTAATATAGCAAACATATCAGCATGAATGTCGTTGGGGACTAAACCCTTTTCCTGCAGGTACTCGATAACACCACGATGCCAAATTATGTTCACTTTCAAGAGAAGTCGCAACTGGTTACATTTGAAGTCTTCTTTGAACAGTGAGATGTCAGTTTACCTGTAACGAAACAATGTTGTTAT
Source organism: Octopus sinensis (assembly GCF_006345805.1). NCBI lineage: Eukaryota > Metazoa > Mollusca > Cephalopoda > Octopoda > Octopodidae > Octopus > Octopus sinensis. Next base: position 25,146,688 of record NC_043004.1, read on the forward strand.
TAATAAGGAGTGTTGAAATTAATGAATGCACGATTTCACAGCTTTAGCTGACTCCTTCATTGTCAGCCTACGAACTTTTCAGCCCACCCTCGTATAATATATTCAACTACTCCCGCAGAGAGAGAGAGAGAGAGAGAGAGAGAGAGAGAGAGAGAGAGAGAGAGAGAGAGAGAATATTGTAGGAGAATTAATAAAGGGGTTCACTTTATTAAATTGCTGTCAAGAGTGGAAAATTTAACGTTACTAGCCTATGTCCTTCGTCTAAGAATGAAGATAGTAAAGAAAGCGTGTTGTTGGATTTGCCTGCAAGTACTCGTAATGAAAACTCAGTCTCCCATTAAATTATATGAATTTTTTTATCGTTAAAGCTTTTTGCTTCTACAATTAAAGACTGCAATGTTTGTTTTCAACTGGATCAATTGTCCGTTAGTAGCAGGCGGAAGTGTCATCGACTTAAGAACCTGATATCAACACAACGTCTGAGCAAAACAGTTAATTATAGTTGGGTCCGGTTTGTGACAAATCAAGAGTTCAGTTCCTAATGACTTAGTGCATCGATTTTTCGATTGATGCAAGCTAACTTCCTTTACGTCACTTGTATCAGAATATGGGAATGTAAGTTTTCAAAGTTATTTGACCTTTGTTTTTGAATAGTTATCTATTAAATGCTCCTTTGTTTTGCATATAGATGGCGCCTGTAATTTAATCTCCAAACAATTATATTTTCCTACATCATGTGTAGATTTATTCATCGGTAGTGGTGGTAAGGAGAATAGCACCAAAACATGTTCAGAGTTATGTCTCGTATTTTCCAGACTAAAAAATGCAAATAACATTGGTAATTTATGAAAATGTGTGTGTGTGTATGTGTGTGTGTGAATTCTTCACTGGATATTTCTTTCTTAATTGACTCTTTCATTTTTCAGGCATGCATCCCCACCACGCACATGTAAGTCATTATTCCGTTTATTTCAAAATTTCTTGCCGATAGAGAAAGAACCAGTTTCTAACCTAGATCCAAGGTTCCTTCATTGCAATTTCAACATCAACAACAGGGTATTTTTATTTGTATGTATGTAAATATGTATGTATGTATGTATGTATGTATGTATGTATGTATGTATGTATGTATGTATGTATGTATACACGCGTCGTACATACGAGGGTCGTCTCCAAATTAATGCAAATGCTGGCATAACTTTTTTTTTATTAACTGATATAGGTCGTTCATGTTGCACATGCTGATAGTGTAATTCTTCGTTTTATAGAAAGGTAATGCAGAATTTAATCTGTATTTGCAGCATCATTGAACACAACTCTCAAATCCTCTTTGCAAAAATTCAGGTTTGCTCTGCTGCATTTACTTCACAACCATTTTCACTTCGTCTATGTCATCAAATCGTTGTCCCATAGACTGTCCTTCATTGATCCGAACAGACAGAAGTCGGTAGGTGCCAGTCAGAGTGCGTACAGTGAATAGGGGACCGTTGATCAATCTAATTTACAATTACTTTGATTTGTTGCCGAAGATATGTCTGGCTGCACATTATCGCAGTGAATGTAGGTAATTTTTAAACTTTTGTTCGATCACTTCCTTCTAATGGTTTCTCTAAGCTTTTCGGATTTCTCAATGTAACGCTCACTCTCACAGTACAGTCGCATTATAGAAAATCAAGGAGAATGACGCTCTTGTCATCCTAAAAAACAGTTTCCGTGAGTTTCTGTGTCGATCGTTGGCTGTTGAGCTTCTTGCAAAAGAGGTGTTGTCTCTTTCATGGGCCGAGCCTTTGTTTCTGGATCATAAAGATACGCCCACATTGCATCCCATGTTACCAGCTCAAAAATAAAGTGCCTTGAATTAATGATAATAATAACAACAACAATTAGTGTTTTCCTCGGCGGTAACAGTTGAGGACGTCAAAACCTGGAATCATCTTCAAGACTCTCCGTCACCCTCGTAGATTTAGCTGCACTGTTGATAAAGCTGGAACATCATCTCTTAATATAGCAAACATATCAGCATGAATGTCGTTGGGGACTAAACCCTTTTCCTGCAGGTACTCGATAACACCACGATGCCAAATTATGTTCACTTTCAAGAGAAGTCGCAACTGGTTACATTTGAAGTCTTCTTTGAACAGTGAGATGTCAGTTTACCTGTAACGAAACAATGTTGTTATTAATAAGGAGTGTTGAAATTAATGAATGCACGATTTCACAGCTTTAGCTGACTCCTTCATTGTCAGCCTACGAACTTTTCAGCCCACCCTCGTATAATATATTCAACTACTCCCGCAGAGAGAGAGAGAGAGAGAGAGAGAGAGAGAGAGAGAGAGAGAGAGAATATTGTAGGAGAATTAATAAAGGGGTTCACTTTATTAAATTGCTGTCAAGAGTGGAAAATTTAACGTTACTAGCCTATGTCCTTCGTCTAAGAATGAAGATAGTAAAGAAAGCGTGTTGTTGGATTTGCCTGCAAGTACTCGTAATGAAAACTCAGTCTCCATTAAATATATGAATTTTTTTATCGTTAAAGCTTTTTACTTCTACAATTAAAGACTGCAATGTTTGTTTTCAACTGGATCAATTGTCCGTTAGTAGCAGGCGGAAGTGTCATCGACTTAAGAACCTGATATCAACACAACGTCTGAGCAAAACAGTTAATTATAGTTGGGTCCGGTTTGTGACAAATCAAGAGTTCAGTTCCTAATGACTTAGTGCATCGATTTTTCGATTGATGCAAGCTAACTTCCTTTACGTCACTTGTATCAGAATATGGGAATGTAAGTTTTCAAAGTTATTTGACCTTTGTTTTTGAATAGTATCTATTAAATGCTCCTTTGTTTTGCATATAGATGGCGCCTGTAATTTAATCTCCAAACAATTATATTTTCCTACATCATGTGTAGATTTATTCATCGGTAGTGGTGGTAAGGAGAATAGCACCAAAACATGTTCAGAGTTATGTCTCGTATTTTCCAGACTAAAAAATGCAAATAACATTGGTAATTTATGAAAATGTGTGTGTGTTGTGTGTGTGTGAATTCTTCACTGGATATTTCTTCTTAATTGACTCTTTCATTTTTCAGGCATGCATCCCCACCACGCACATGTAAGTCATTATTCCGTTTATTTCAAAATTTCTTGCCGATAGAGAAAGAACCAGTTTCTAACCTAGATCCAAGGTTCCTTCATTGCAATTTCAACATCAACAACAGGGTATTTTTATTTGTATGTATGTAAATATGTATGTATGTATGTATGTATGTATGTATGTATGTATGTATGTATGTATGTATACACGCGTCGTACATACGAGGGTCGTCTCCAAATTAATGCAAATGCTGGCATAACTTTTTTTTTATTAACTGATATAGGTCGTTCATGTTGCACATGCTGATAGTGTAATTCTTCGTTTTATAGAAAGGTAATGCAGAATTTAATCTGTATTTGCAGCATCATTGAACACAACTCTCAAATCCTCTTTGCAAAAATTCAGGTTTGCTCTGCTGCATTTACTTCACAACCATTTTCACTTCGTCTATGTCATCAAATCGTTGTCCCCATAGACTGTCCTTCATTGATCCGAACAGACAGAAGTCGGTAGGTGCCAGTCAGAGTGCGTACAGTGAATAGGGGACCGTTGATCAATCTAATTTACAATTACTTTGATTTGTTGCCGAAGATATGTCTGGCTGCACATTATCGCAGTGAATGTAGGTAATTTTTAAACTTTTGTTCGATCACTTCCTTCTAATGGTTTCTCTAAGCTTTTCGGATTTCTCAATGTAACGCTCACTCTTCACAGTACAGTCGCATTATAGAAAATCAAGGAGAATGACGCTCTTGTCATCCTAAAAAACAGTTTCCGTGAGTTTCTGTGTCGATCGTTGGCTGTTGAGCTTCTTGCAAAAGAGGTGTTGTCTCTTTCATGGGCCGAGCCTTTGTTTCTGGATCATAAAGATACGCCCACATTGCATCCCATGTTACCAGCTCAAAAATAAAGCCTGTCTTCATTAGCTTTAATCGCTTTCAAATCAGAGTAAATTTTCATCCTTTGCATCTTCAAATCGGATGTAAATTGCTGAGATAAGCACTTCGTACAATCTTTCTAATACCCAAAATCTTCCACCATCTTGTGTAACGCATTATGACCACAGTTCAGTTGTGCAGCAAGCTCACGGATTGTGGCTCATTTGTCTTTTCGCTGGCGATTTGTATCAGTGGTCGTATTTGATGGTTTCCCACGGTGAAGTCTTTCATTGATATCTTTCCTCATCGTTAAACATCTTCATTCATCTGTGCACATTGATTTTATCAATGGTGTTGTCTCTGTGAACAACCAGTATCTTTCTATAGATATTGGACAGCCTGCACCCGTCCTTCATCAAGAACTCAGTGAAGTTCTTCATCAAGAACTCAATGTTATTTCTGTCTGGATCCTAATATTTGCTTGGAAAGATATTGAACGATGGCGTGCAAGAGTATATCGTCTTCACCACCTGCACACATTTAGGGCAAATTCGGCTATTGGAGCTTCCATTTTTGTAGAGCTTGTCATGAGATGGTAATGACCACCACCTCGCCTCGTAGAACTGCAATGCCAAAGACTCTCCATCGTTCTCTATATAAAAGTGCTGCAAAAGTGACTGCACATACTTATTAGTCTATGCATCAACTATTGTGTCTGAGTTGGGTAGAAGACAAGAAACTTTGAGGGAAGGAAGTGAGTATTATCGACTAGAATACTTGACTAGTACTTTATTTTATCGACCTGTGAGTCATTAAAGTAAAGTAAGACAAAACTGATCTCAATGGGATCTGAACTCAGAACATAAAGACAAAACTAAAAATACAAGTGACTTTTTTTCTCACGCTCAAACGAGTCTAGCAGCTCAATGGCACCAAGGTGGACGTTATCTTTCATCCTACGAGGTCACTAAAATAAAATACCAATCCAGAACAGTAGATTGGTGGATTTGTTAGTGCCTGACAAGATGTCTTGCTCTATTTGCTTCATCTCTCCGTACTCTGAATTTTTGGCTGGTAAACATAATCCTTCACCCGGTTTACCAACGTCACCTGGTCCTTGGCTATCTTTTGCAAAGGTTTAACCTTTTGCAAGCATTTCAGCTTTCCAGTTTGAAGATAACTTCCCCCTTTTCTCCCATCAGTCAAGGAGACCCTATCATGGCGTTTCCATTCCCGCCCTAACAAAATAGTAAAAGTATCCCAATTTAAGTCTTTATGGAAAATTTGAATGTGAATCGAAACGACATGTCTTGTTATTCTGCCGTTTCTTAAAATGTCGATCAATAATAGTGGGAGACTTATTATGAAAATCTTAATATGTTCTTAGACAAAGTATATTTACACAATTATACAAGTTTAATGACCGGACACTACAATAAATACCATTACAGTGTAGGTTGTGAAGAAATGAATATATGATTGATATGTTTGTGTGAGTGCGTGTGCGTGTGTGTAGGTATGTGTGTGTGTGTGTGTATATATATATAAAGTACATATAACTTTTTGTATGATACTGTTGGCGTACATTTATCATAAGCTGTTTCGGAAACTATCATTGTGGTTGTAGTGGTTAGTTGAACAGATGGCGGCGGTAACGAAAATTCTTTTTGTCGTAGGAGGGAAGACAAGAGAAAATATTGTTCGATATGGCGAAAATGACCACAGTGTAGGCATACAGTGGCAACCACTTCCTTCCGAAGTGGAGAAATATTGAAGTGTGGCGGATGAGTGACGTAAGCTGCTTGCTTAATATCGATTGGTCCTTCACAACTTTTCTTTCCAAAAATATTTTTTCTAACTTCTCCATATCTCGCCTTCCCTCAATTTATCTTCATTCTTTTCCATATTTATCCCTTTTTATTCTTACATATTTTGTTTTCTTTCATTTTCCTTCCTTTTCCTTCCTTTTCCTTTTCTTTTCTTGTTTATATTAAAAATTTGTTTATTTTCACTTTTCTTATTTCTCATTCATTTTTCGTTTATTTATATTTTAATAATTTCATTTTTAGTATCTCTCTCCCTCTCCCTCTCTATTTTTTCTATTTATTATTTATTTATTTTGCTTAAATAATTAAGATGTTTATAACCAACTTCCTCTGACTTTTTTTTTTGTTCTTATAGAAAAAGGATGGGCTTTTCCATATTTATCTTATATCTTTTTCCCAACTGCTTTTTATTTACATATTCCAGTTGCTGTTTTGTGAGTAACTGGACTCATCCTCCGTTTCTTAAACGACGCTGAAATATTCATTTACGCTTTACCCGTTTTTGTAGATATTCTTCGAGATAGAGAGACGTGGTGTTCCCAAATGGCCCTTTTTCTTTAAGAAGCCCTCGATGTTCAGAGTTTACACTTGGCTGGATACCTCGTCTGTAAAGTTCTTGGTGGAATTCTAGTTTAAGCATCCCATATGACCCCTCATAACTTTTTATGTTTTGGAATTTTCGGAAAAAAGTTTTACGAATTTTTGTTTTACACACTGGAATTCATACGATTATGATAAAATCTTTTTACAATTTTTAAAACCCATCCACCCATAAATCCAAAGAGCTCCACTCTTTTTCGAATATTTAAAAAAATTAGAGTTTAAAATTCGCACAGTCCGAATTTTTTGCTTAAATTCCAGCAATGAACCACCACCCTTGGGCACATCTTTATTTCATAAAATGTGTTTATGGAGAGAAAAATATTGCAAAACATCATAAAAAATTTCTTACCCAGGCTATAAATGTATTCTACTCTTTAGTGTTTTGCATATGTCCAAGTCCGTTGGTAACTAGAGATATAGTTGGACAACTGTTGTGCTGACACATGAGCTAGAAACATGCGTCCATACTGCCCTCTTATTTTTAGGCAGTAAGCCTATTGTTTTCTTTTACGGTATGTCAGCTTTGGAGAATTCTTGATTCTTGAAATTATCTTCCCTTCTCAAGTGGAGATGGTCTTAAATGCTATTTGGTAATTATGATTCATCCTCTAAGGACAGAGATAATTTTAATAGATCAAAAATTTACGCTGTGTGGTATTTCTCATACCTGCATTCACCCCTTTCTCCCGCCCATCGCTCTCTCTCTCTCTCTCTCTCTCTATCTCTCTCTCTCTCTCATTCTCTCACTCTACACACACACATATATGTATATATACATGTCTAGAGATGCTCTTGAAAGTTATCTTGACCAGTTATCCATGCTGATTTTTTAAATACTTTCGTAGATTGGAAGGCGTTGCATTTTAAATTTCATTCAAATATCTTTCTTTATTCCTTAGAATTGTAGACTTACGCACACAAAATTTTGAAACCTAAACCTTTACCAGTTTTTGCTGCTTTGTGTTCACTTCACACCTCATACTTTCGTTTCTAAATTTATTGTTTTCCGTTTATTTGCACTATCAATAGCATCTGCTTCCACGTTGTCCTTTAATTTTGGTATTTGGAAGCAGGATTGCGAAATTAGAATCCAACAACTTAAATGCACAGTAGTTTATAGCAAGAATTAGCACCCCTCCTAAATTAGCCTACTAGCAGTAGTTATAGCAATCAAAAATCCTTTTTTTATAAATAAAACCTGTCTTCATTAGCTTGAAATGTTTTCAAATCAGAGTAAATTTCCATCCTTCGCATCTTCAAATCGGATGTAAATTGCTGAGATAAACACTTTGTACAATCTTTCCAATACCCAAAATCTTCCACCATCTTGCGTAACGCATTATGACCAGAGTCCAGTTGTGCAACAAGCTCACGGATTGTGGCTCATTTGTCTTTTCGCTGGCGATTTGTATCAGCGGTCGTATTTGATGGTTTCCCACGGTGAAGTTATAATAATAAATTATAATATTGATACTGTAAAAAAGAAGGTAACGTTAGTTTAATAAATATTTCTTCTATCGGCACAAGGCCTGAAATTTTATGAGGGTGTGGGGCTAGACGATTGACCCCAGCGCTGAACTAGTAGTTATTTTATCAGCTCCAAACGGATGAAAAGCAAAGTCGACCAAGGCGGAATTTGAATGAACTCAGAAAGTAAAGGCGGAAGAATTGCCGCTAAGAATTTTGTCTGGTATGATTACGGTTTTGCCAGTTTGCCGACTTTAACATTATTTTAAAGAAAAACGGTTGAAATTAAATCCCAGTTATGTCAACTTTAAATTTCTATCCCTGTGTTTAAATTAAGAACATTATTTATGATTATTATACCGAGGTCGACTTTGCCTTTCATCCTTTTGGGCTTCCATAAAATATGTACCAGTTGAGCAGTGGGGTTGGTGTAATCGACTAGGCTCCTTCTCTGAACTTGCTCGCCTTGTGCCAAAAATTATTATTATTATTGTTGTTGTTGTTGTTGTTGTTGTTGTTATTATTCGCCCGCCGTTGCGTTCTGAGTTTAAATTCCGCCGAGGTTGACTTTGCTTTTCATCCTTTCGGGTTTGATAAATTAAGTACCAGTGAAACACTGGGGTCGATGTAATCGACTCATACCGTCCCCCAAAATTGCTGCCCTTTTGGCAAAATTTGAAACTATTATTATTATTGTTGTTGTTGTTGTTGTTGTTGCTGTTGTTGTTGTTGTTGTTGTTGTTGTTGTTGTTGTTGTTGTGTTGTTGTTGTTGTTGTTGTTAGTACATCATGAAAAATCTTAGCTTTATTTTGTTAGTTGTTCACAACCTGCTGACTAAGGTGATACTTATTTACTGATTATGCTTCAAGAACCCTGCGGAGGACTCTTGCAGTTTCAAGTAATGAGGATTTTTGTAGGCGTTGTATCTTTCCAATCTTTTTAAAGCCATGCTGGGAGTTGGGTGCTGATATTTTCCAAGAGCACCAATCGCTATAGGTATCACATCCATTTTCTTCATTGCCTGCAACCTGCGTATTTCCCACTTCAGTTCGTCATTATAGTCGTCGTCGTCATCGTCGTTGTCATTGTCATCATCATCATCATCATCATCATCATCATTAAACGATGATTTGGTAGAATCGTTAGCACACTGGATGAAATGCTTAGCGGATATTTCGTTTGTCGCTACATTCTGAGTTCAAATACAGTCGAGGCGGACTTTGCCTTTCATCCTTTCGGGTCGATGAAATAATTAACCACCTTCATCGACTTTGAGCACAGGGTCGACGTAATCAATTAGTCCTCCTCCTGCCAAATTTCTAGCCTTGTGCCTAAAATTAAAAAATTATTATTATTATTATTATTATTATTATTATTATTATTATTATTATTATTATTATTATTCAGTAGTTCTATTTTTATAGCGTGCTTTCACTTCACTACCGAGCGCAGCTCTGTGTGCCTTGGGTATGTGCTGTGATTTGTTGTGATGCTCTGATGGTTATTGTATGGAAAGTGTTCTGCGTAGGATGTGTGCAGTGCCTAGTAGTGCAATTTTCTGTATGTTATATGTGTTTGTAAGTCCTGGTGTTTTTGTTATGTATTTGTCTGAATATTTTTTTATCATGCCTAATGCACCTACTATGATAGGAATGTTTCTGTTTTCAGATTCCACATTCTAGTTACCTCTATTTCCAGGTCTTTGTATTTTGAGAGTTTCTCCATTTCTTTTAGAGACACGTTGTCATCTGCCGGTATTGATACATCAATTAGAAAGCATTTTTTTCCTTCATGATCTCTGACAACTATATCTGGTCTGTTAGCCTTAATTTCTCTATCTGTGTGTATCGGCATATCCCAGAGTATGGTTGCTTTCTCGTTTTCTGTGACCTTTTCTGGTGTGTGCCTATACCATCTTTTTTCTGTTGTTATTCCATAATGTTGGCATAGCTTCCAATGTATGTAGGTTCCAACTCTGTCATGTCTGTGAATATATTCCTTTTTCGCCAGGACTGGGCAGCTAGAGATAATATGATTTATTGTTTCTTGTCCATCTCCACATATTCTGCAGTTACTTGTAATATTTCTTTTCATTACATGTTTTTGGTAATTTCTGGTGGGGAGGCTTTGGTCTTGTGCTGCAATTAAAAATCCCTCTGTTTCTGCTTTGAGTCCTGAGCTTCTCAACCATTGCTGGGATTTTTCTTTGTCTATTATTATTATTATTATTATTATTATTATTATTATATTATTATTATTACTATTATTGTTGTGGTTGTTGTTGTTATTGAGTGAGAGAGCAGTGCATGCCATCAACGTGACACTGGCGTAAAATGTATGAAGCCCAGTATACTCATCATTATTACCTGTCCGATAAGGGTCGCCAGGCACATGCATTACAACTATATGTGCGCGACATAGTGATATCATATCAAGATAAACAGCACATGACCTTGCAGGTGGGGGCCCAGTTAGAATTTACTAATCCCGGTCAAAAGAGTAGCCCATCCCGCTCAAAAGATCCCCGAAGAAAGGTTGTTTAAGGATATTGAACAAAACAACCATGTTTCCAAAGGTGAATTGTCCAAACACCAAAGAATTCCTCTCAACACATGGCTATGATGCTTCCCCACTATTTCTGCACATATCATCAGCCACTAAGGGACATGCTCAACTGGTTAAGGTCAAACAACTGACAAGCAAATCTGTGGTATTGAGCAGAATATTTGTTGTAGCCCATCTTTTTATACCAAGACAACATGATAACACTTCCAATCAGTTAAGATCAGAAGCCATGAGAGCCTCTGCCTAGTACTGCATCAAAGCATGGTGATATTGAGTAAAATATTTGCTGTAGGCCATCTTTTTATACTTATTATTATTATTATTATTATTATTATTATTATTATTGAGTGAAAGAGAGCAATGCATGCCATAAAAGTGACACTGGGGCACAGATATATGAAGCCCAATATACCCATCATGACCACACGTCTAATAAGGATACAGCAAGCACATACATTACAACCACATGTGCGTGACCATGTGATCTCATATCAAGATGAATAGCGCATGACCTTGAAAGTAGGACCCTGTTTGAATTTTCTTCAGGTTGAACCGCCCGCCAGCGGTTTATTTATTCTTCAAACACTGTCCGGTCATTATGATAGGTTTAATTGTAGGTTGTACACATAGTCGTGGCCTGGGATCGCCCTAGAAGCAAGGTCGCCTGCTCAACGACCTCAGATCAATAGCTATGGATGAGACGGCTGTTAGGCAAAACCAGGATTTCCGATACACGTGATCTAACCCCCTCTTCAGTAATTTTGTGATCTACACATTGTTTAGTCAGCCTGGAATGGGAGGCAGGGTGGAAGTGCTGTTTAGGAAAGGTCTGGATCTCGAGGTACGGACGATCTTCCTGGACCCGGAAGATAAGCTGGTAGTCGTAGATGAGCATTAGCGAAGGTGGTGCTTTTAAACTACTCGCTATGTATACCCCAACTGAAGCAGGGCAGCCAGATTTCTTCAGACGTTTGGAGGTCACAGCGGTCGGTTTCGGTTCCGTTTTCAGAGGCTAAATCGCTGCAGCGTACAACGACATTTGTTCGGTGGTTAAAGTAAGTGGCCACTTATCGGAATTGTTTAGCGTCGCTCGTTCGGTCCATCAAGGATGTCCACTCTTGCCCCTTCTGTACGTGCTGGCTTTCTAGCCATTACAACGGAAGTTTTATATTTCGAGAAGTATACTACGTGAACTAGGATGCAGAAGCTTTGTGTCGGACAGCTCGGAAATCGAGCTTAAGGGAATACGAAGCAATGACAGGAGCAAAGATTAATTAGGACAAGTCGGTAGGCTTCCGCAGCTCGTCTCATTGACAGAGCTACAATTCTGGATTAAGCATAGATTAAGAAAAGGGGCTTGGCAACTGGGGTGTCGGCAAGCGCTCACTGTACTGTGCCAGTCGGTCAATGCAGTCGATAGAAGTTCCACATTGGAGTTCTGTAGGGAATTAGTGGTGGGCGAGTGCGACTACGTCCTCGGGGAAACTCTGGGCGTCGGGAAGAGTCAATTAGCTGGTTTTTCTGGAGGACTTTCGGGCTGGAGTCGACGGATAATTTCCAGAAATCTCAGGCCTGACAGTGCTACCGGGGGTTCTGCTGGTTTGAAACAAACTCTACAGACACGGAAGTACAGTCAGACCGACCAGTCTGAGATGTGCGCAGAGCGACGAAACCGCTGAGTGCTCTCGTTCATTTTCCAGGCACTGCTGACCTGTAGAGCTTTGTCGAACAACTGTTGGCGCGTGTAAGATGAATCCGGTTATCAGCTGAATCCATCGTAAAAATCGCCCACCGCCTTCTTTGGCCGGGAAGAGAAGGCAGTTTTCCTCTGTCCGGTGGCTATGGCGAAAGAGATAATGTGGGAGACGAAGTTGAAAGGACTGCAAAGAGATGCCCTCCTCTTCGGCCAAGCCCTCATCGACTTTTTCAAATTTCACTTGAAAAGTAAAGGGAGGGTGGAGAGGAAAGTACTGCTTCTCCCTTGTATTTTTATTGCAAGGTGGGTGAATGTGGTGAGGATGGCCCGTGTAAATGGGCCTATATTCGCTTGTAAGCCGGAGCTGTTGAGAAAGAGAGAAGGACCTGCTGAGGTTCCCCTGATGATCAGGGTAAACAGCATGTGAGGAGTTACTCGGTTGTCCCTGGGTGGAACTCTCTCCTTGTGGGGAATTTTATTTTGAATTTTGTTTTTAATTGGTTTTGTTTAATGTTTTTTATACACCAACTTTTGTGCTAAGCCCCAGTTGTCCGATGTGTTTTATAGTCTCTTTTAGTTTTGTTTTCGGCCCTTCTGGCCAATGAAAAAAGCATTATTATTACTATTATTATTATTATTATTATTATTACTATTATTATTATTATTATCATCATCATCATCATCATCATCATCATCATCATCATCATCATCATCATCATCATTATTATTATTATTATTATTATTATTATTAAGGTGGTGGTGAGCTGACAGAATACCGAGCGAAATGTTTAGCAGTGTTTTCCTCTGTCTTCACGTTCTGAGTTCAAATTCCTTCGAGGGCAACTTCGCCTATCATCCTTTTGGGATCGATAAATTAAGTACCATTGAAACACTGGCGTCGATGTAATCGACTCAATCCTGCTACAAAATGTCTGCCTTGTGGCAAAATTTGAAAACATTATCATCATCATCATCATCATCATCATTATTATTATTATTATTATTATTATTATTATTATTATTATTATTAACATTATTATTGCTATTTTTTATTATTATAAGACGGCGAGCTGGCAGAATTGTTAGCGCGCCGGACGTAATGCTTAGCGGTATTTCTTCCGTCTTCACATTTTGAGTTCAAATTCCGCTGAGGTTGACTTTACCTTTCATCCTTTCAGGGTTGATAAGTTAAGTACTAATGAAACACAGGGGTTGGTGTAATCGACTAGTCCCCTCCGCCAAAATTTCGGGCCATGTACCTTTAGTAGAATTATTATTATCATTATTATTATTATTATTATTATTATTATTATTATTATTATTATTATTATTATCATCATCATCATCATCATCATCATCATCATCGTCATCATCATCATCATCATCATCATCATCATCATCATCATCATCATCATTATTATTATTATTATTATTATTATTATTGTTATTATTATTATTATTATTATTATTATTATTATTATTATTATTATTATTTTCATTATTATTATTATAAAGATTCACGAAGAAATACTCTGCGGTAAAGCTTTTGAAATTTTACGCGCTGACTTCAAAAATCCTGGCAAACTTTAATTTTGCCTTTCCTCCTTCTGGATCGATAAAAGAATGTTATCAGTCAAATATTGTGATTGATGGTAGCGATCACACCATTCTCACAAATGTGCTGTTCTTGTGTCTAAATTAGGGACAATCCTCCTCCTCCTCACCCCCTCCTCCTCCTCCTCCTCATCTTCACCACCACTACCACCACCACCATCATCGTCATCATCATCGAGCTGGTTGCTGAAAGAATAAATATTGAACAGAGGCGATGATAACTTCAAGTATTATAAACAGTTATGCTACGAATAGATAAAAACAGAAGTTAATAGGAATTTTCCATAAGAATTCCTAACAATCTAATTGCAATTAACTCCATTGAAGTTATTTTTAAATTCGAGACAGGCAAATTCCTCAGCTAAAAAAAAAGACCGGCGAGAAAACTTTATTCATTCATAGGAATTCCATTCCCGCACCTAACTATATTTAGTAACTTACTAGCCGGATTTAGTATCTACAATTTATAATCAGCTAGTGAGAGCTTTAATTAATGAGAAGTGGCTTACGTATAAAGTTTCTGTATACGGAAGTTTCCGTATCCATGTCCTCCAGGGAAAGTTTGAAAGATCAATCGTTCGTTCAATCCAGATGTTTCTACGAATCTAATGAGGGACTTTTATTCTTCGTCAGACAACATTTCCCAAGTACACAAACACCAAAGACTTTTTATAATGTTGAAGATAGTTATTCATATTAAGGCGGCGAGCTGGCAGAACCGTTAGCACGCCGGGCGAAATGCGTAGCCGTATTTCGTCTGCCGTTACGTTCTGAGTTCAAATTCCGCCGAGGTCGACTTTACCTTTCATCCTGTCGGGGTCGATAAATTAAGTACCAGTTAGGCACTGGGGTCGATGTAATCGACTTAATCCGTTTGTCTATCCTTGTTTGTCCCCTCTATGTTTAGCCCCTTGTGGGTAATAAGGAAACAGATAGTTATTCGTATCCAGTTAACATTACTTCTACCATACTGAAACAGTTCGCTGTATCCCTTAGCAAGAAAACAGAACTTTCATACTGCTGTTATTAATAGAGTTCTGTATTATTTTAATGCTGTATGTACATAGATACATGCGTGCAAGCACACACATACACGCTCGCACACACACCTATTTCCACGCGAAAAATGGAATTCCCGAGATTCTTTATTAATACCAACGATCGTTCCGCCCCATCTTGCATCGGACCCTCGCGGCTGAGATACTGTACAACAGGTTGTAGTGCAACCTTCGGTGCAGATGTGTCTAGTCAGGTGACTTCTTTCAAAATGTATCTCGCTCAATAAACTTTCCCTTGGTTCTATCGTAATGCATGTCGATATTTGCCTGTAGCTGGTTGCCTACGTATTCTGTACATTAAATATCCTTTCTCCTGTAGGCACAAGGCCTGAAATTTTAGGGGAGGGGGACTAGCCTATTATATGTACCCAAGTGTTCCACTGGTACTTAATTTATCGACCCCGAAAGGATGAAAGGCAAAGTCGACCTCGGCAGAACTTGAACTCAGAATGTAACGACAGACGAAATACCTATTTCTTTACCACCCACAAGGGGCTAAACATAGAGGGGACAAATAAGGACAGACAAACGGATTAAGTCGATTATATCGACCCCAGTGCCTAACTGGTACTTAATTTATCGACCCCGAAAGGATGAAAGGCAAAGTCGACCTCGGCGGAATTTGAACTCAGAACGTAGCGGCAGACGAAATACGGCTACGCATTTCGCCCGGCGTTCTGCCAGCTCACCGCCTTAATTCCGTACATTAAATATCATGACAGCAATCGCTTTGTTTTACATATCAGAATATACAGATGCAGACTCCACCGTTTTATCCTACTGAAAAATTTTTTTCGCTGAACTCATTCATTAAGCTCTTAACTAAATCCTTCACCTGATGATGCCTCCTCTGATATTCTGGAAGATTATATTTCCTGTATCTATCTATCTATCTATCTATCTATCTATCTATCTATCTATCTATCTATCTATCTATCATCTATCTATCTATCTATCTATCTATCTGTCTGTCTATCTATCTGTCTATCTGTATCAGTCTGCCTGTCTGTCAGTTTGTTTATATGAAGCTCTATATAATTTCATTTTTATATAACCAATGATACAAATATATGTTTGAGATGTACACTTATATATGTTTGTATATATGCGTGTATGTGTATGTGTGTGTGTGTGTGTGTGTGTGTGTGTGTGTGTGTGTGTGTGTGTGTGTGTGTGTAAGGCGGCAAGCTGCCAGAATCGTTAGAAACGCTTAGCGGCATTTCCGCCGCCGTTAGGTTTTAAGTTTGAATTCCGCCGAGGTCGACTTTGCCTTTCATCCTTTCTAGGTCGCTAAAATTAGTACCAGTTACTCTAGGGGTCGATGTAATCGATTTAATCTTTTCCCCCGAAATTTGATGCCTCCTCTGGTATTTTTCCAGTAGGAAAGATTTACTTTCAAACACAATTGCTGTTTTCTGCCCTCTCTCTCTCTCTCTCTCTCTCTCTCTCTCTCTCTCTCTCTCTCTCTCTCTCTCTCTCACTCTCTCTCTCTCTCTCTCTCTCTCTCTCTCTCTCACTCTGTATCAGCGCTCGCAGTTTAATTAGTCATTTTCATATTGTAAAAATTCATGCACTTCTTAAATCTTTCAAACCAAACTTTATTAGCCAAAAAGGGTTTTTTTTTTATTAGGCATTTCACCTTACTTTTCTGCAAATCGTCATATAAACTTGGCTCTTTTTTTTTTTTCGAATTATCATCATGTTTATCTCTCTTTATCAATTAATTGTGGAAGACAATTATTTATTAACATAAATAACACATAAACACTTTCGCAAACATTTACATAGCCTCAGTATATAAACAAATGTAAACACAATTTCATATGAAAAATATTGAGATTGCTTTAATTAGTTTTGTCATTTCTGGGAAATTTACTATCGAAAAATTACGTTCATTTTCTGCCTACATATCGCTTATTCAATCAAGCGCGTGTCAACTTTCTGCTGAACAGGCCAATCTAATTTGCATAACTGCACCTTTGTAAACAACATAGTTATTAAATGCATTCATTATTTCATGTACAACCTACTGCATTAGCTGAAGTTTTATATGAGGATATATCTACCGTGTTACTCATCACATCACAAAGAAAAGGTAGACAGTGATGTCGGCCTTTCGGTTAGCTCACCTTCATGCGAAAGTTTTAAGGCGAGCTGGCCGAAACTACAAAGTCACTGTCATTCGTTTCTTAGTAAAAGTTAATAAATATATACGCTACTAAAAAGTGTTGAGTAATTCTTCAGTTTAATGTGAAATCGCTTCTGTATTTACATATAAAAACGCGACCTCTTTTATCATATATATTATATATATATATATATATATATATATATATATTATATATATATATATATATAATATATATATATATATATATATATATATATATTATATATATATATATATATATATATATATATATATATATATATATATATATATATAAGTGAAGGCACATGGCTCAGTGGTTAGAACGTCGAGCTTACGATCGTGAGGTTGTGAGCTCGAATCCCGGACCGGGCTGCGTGTTGTGTTCTTGAGCAAGGCACTTTATTTCACGTTGCTCCAGTTCACTCAGCTGTAGAAATGAGTTGCGACGTCACTGGAGCCAAGCTGTATCGACCTTTGTCTTTCCCTTGGATAACACTGGTGGAGTGGAGAGGGGAGGCTGGTATGCATGGGCGACTGCTGGTCTTCCATAAGCAACCTTGCCCGGACTTGTGTCTAGGAGGGTAACTTTCTAGGTGCAATCCCATGGTCATTCATGACCGAAGGGGGTCTTTACCCTTTATATATATATATATATATATATATATATATTATATATATATATAAAGGCAAAGTTTACGAAAATAAACAAAAGACGAAGGCAGGTGGAGTACAAACAAACAAATGTATTAGTATAGCGCCCAGGAATAGAAAAAGTCCTTTACGTTTCGAGCCTACGCTCTTCGACAGAAAGATACAAAGATATATATATATATCTGGCAAGTGTCACCCACTAATAGCTTCGGGCCGACCAAATTTTGTGAGTGGATTTGGTTGACAGAAACTGATTCCGTCGTATGCATGTGTGTGTGTGTGTGTGTGTGTGTGTGTTTGTGTATGTGTCTTAGCGTCTGCGTTTGTCCTCCCACCACCACTTGATAACAGGTGATGGTGTGTTTACATTCTCATAATTTAGCGGTTCGGCAAAAACAGAAGATAGAAAAAGTACCGGGTTTATTAAAAAAAAAAAAAGAAAAGAAAAAAAAATAGTGGGGTCGATTCGTTCAGCTAAAAATTTTCAAGGCGGTGCTCCGGCACGGCCGCAGTCTAATGACTGAAACAAGTAAAAGATACACACACGCACACACAAGCGCGCGCGCATGTAAATTTAACATTGCTAAACTACAGTTATGAAGTCTTTCAACAAATATAAATACAGACACACACACACACATATATATAAATAAATATATATTTTTATATGTAATTACGTTTATATGTATATAATTATGTTTATGTGTAATTATGGATTATATATAATTATATATAATTATGAATGTATGTATGTATGTAGTATGTATGTATGTATGTATGTATGTATGTATGTATGTATACCATAATTTTGTGCAAGTTATGAACCATGCATACGAATCCGGATAAATAACTGAGTACAAAGCAAGAACTCTGATGGGAGAGGTTAGTTTAATCGACCCGAATGCTTGACAGGGACTACATTTTATTGACCCGGGAGGGATGAGAGGCAAAGGTAATCCCGGCAGAATTTGAAATCAGGAGGTAAAGTTCCCTATGAATTAAAGCAGTTTATCCCACGTTCTAACGATTCAGCTTATGCAACGCTCTTATGCTGAATGCATAATTATAATTTTTGCACAAAGAGGCGGGGAGTCGATTACATCGACCCCATCGCTTAGCTGGTACTTGTTTTATCAACCTCCCGTGGATCAAAGGCAAATATGACCTCGGCGTCACTTGAACTCAGTACGGAAAAACAACATAGCAAAACAAAACAGACCCTTCCTACCCGAACGTAAAGTATTTTGTCCAAGCATTAACGATTCTACAGGATCGTTGTCTTGAAAAATAACAGATAATAAAAATTTTTTAAACCAAAAACAAAATTGAAGTGAAATAAGAAAAATAAGAATCACCTTTAAAACACCTGGTTACCGGGTCCGTTCTCGCTCCGGGTGGCTACTCTGATCTCAGTTTGACTAACATCTTGTGAATGGAATTTACGCACAAGCCTGTTTTGTGTGTGTGTGTGTGTATGTATGTATGTATGTATGTGCAGGTATACATACACACACACACACACATATACATATATATATATACATACATATATATATGTATATATATATATATATATATATATATATATATATAATATATATATATACATCTTTACACACACACACATACAACGGGCTTTTTTCAGTTTCCGTCTACCAAATCCACTCGCAAGGGTTTGGTCGACCCGAGGCTATAGCAGAAGACACTTACCCAAGGTGTCACGAAGTGGGACTGAACCCGGAACCATGTGGTTGGAAAGCAAGCTTCTTACCACGCAGCCACCGAAATTCCTAGAAAGATTATGTGTCACTACTACTACTACTACTACTACTACTACTACTACTAAAAATGAAGTGTGCCATAATGTGTCTTTAATTATAGTTTTGCTCGACCACGGTCGACCACGTCGACCTGGGGCTAAACAACTTCCTCCTCCTCCTCAACAACATCAACAACAACAACAAGAGCAAAACCTGTTACCTCATCAATAGCAGCAGCTATTGGTACCGCCTTCTAGACAGCTCCGGAAGTGTGGGAGTTTCTGCATTGAGGTATATAAAACAATATTCTCGGCATTGAAATTAGTTGCCTTTACTCACTCAAAAACAGAAACAAGACAAGATAAACATAGAATATTCCAGAACAGACGAGTGAGATAGGCACAACATACTAGTCAAGTAGATTAACTACATTCTATACATGATAAAAGATTTTTGTACTTCAGAACGAAAAAGCAACTCAAGAAAACAACCAAGGGATTTCTGAATAATTGAAAAATTACTGTAGAATACACAAATAACTTATATATCATATATATATTTATATATATGTATATAAATACCTCAGTAATAGACCTACAATTCGACTACATTCCACGCAGTAAACATTCACATTCTTTTGGAAAGCAACTAAAGATTTGAAACAAACTAGAGAAAAGGAAGAAAATAAAGCAGTGAACAACCGAGAAAGCGAAAGGGAAGAAAATAGAAGAATAAAAGGTGAGTAAAGCAATAAGCATATTGAAAAGGAAGACAGAAAGGTTGAGAGAGCGACAGAAAAAAAAACGGACGAGAGAGAGAGAGAGAGAGAGAGAGAGAGAGAGAGTGTGTGTGTGTGTGTGTGTAAGAGAGAGAGAGAGAGTAGGAGAAAAGGAAAATAATACTGTGACAATAACAAATAGATTTTCTTAAATTGCTTGTCTGTATGAATTGTACGTTGTTCTGCTAACGAAGAAACGAAAGAGTATAAATAGCTGTGCTTATGTGACATTGTTGTTTTTTTCTCTTTTCTTTTTTTTCTTTTTTTTTTCTTTTTCTTTTTGAAATCTTTTTCTTGACAGCGAAAATAAATGTAAACATACCGGTAAAGAAAGGTGTCGAGTGTGTGACACATAACACGTTCCTGTTCATTCATCACGGAAAAATAAATGACATTTTGGTATTCGACACACATGTTGTAGAGTGTTATGAAACGGTGACGTGTGTGTACGTCATAATAGATATAAGCACGTGTATCGGTATTTACTGCAGCACTTACAATAGACAAGCCGCAGTTTCGAATTAGTAAATTAAAACTTAAAACTTCTAAAGGGATTTTCTCCTAAGTACATGTGTGCGTGTCTATATGTGTTACATACATACATACATACATACATACATACATACATGCATACATACATATATACATACATACATATATATATATATGCCGGGCGAAATGCGTAGCCGTATTTCGTCTGGCGTTACGTTCTGAGTTCAAATTCCGCCGAGGTCGACTTTGCCTTTCATCCTTTCGGGGTCGATAGATTAAGTACCAGTTACGCACTGGGGTCGATGTAATCGACTTGATCCGTTTGTCTTTCCTTGTTTGTCCCTTCTGTGTTTAGCCCCTTGTGGGTAGTAAAGAATAATATATATATATATATATATATATATATATATATATATATATATATATATATATATATATATTATATATACCGGAGTAAACACATAAATGTGAAACAAGGTGGAAAAAAGAGTACTCAAATACCAGTGGTAGAGTAATATGCTTTATTTTAAGCAGCAGAAAATTCAACAAAATCTGTTACTCTGAGTTTCTCGTTGCCGTTCATATATATATATACATATACATATACATGCATATATATACATATATACACACACATATACATGCATAGATATACATATATATACACACACACATACATACATACATATATATATATATATATTCAAAGAAATTTCAACTTTGATCTTCACGTTTATTTACAATCGTTTTATTTACAATCTTATTATATATATTATATATATATTTATATGTATAGAGTGTTGGGTGTGATGTACAGAATTGAATATTGATAAAAAAAAGTCGTCGGAATTTTGGAAAAAAAAACCTTTTCTTCATTATTATTAGCGCTTTTGTTCCTCTCTAGAACCTGTCAAATACAAAATTGTATTTGACAGGTTCTAGAAAGGAACGAAAGGGCTAATAATTATGAAGAAATAAAAGGGGTTTTTTTCCAAAATTTTAACTTTTTTTTTTCAAACTTAGGTAAACTTAGGTATGTTTCGACCAAAGATTGGTCCAGGCCATGTTTAATTTAATAGCACCACCTGATAGGATTATCTAAATCCTGTTTAAGTCAAGTTTTGCTTATGGTCTATTCAAGTAGTGAGTTCTTGTTGAGTGAATTGCATCCAGGTATGGGTGGCTTATCCGGTATTCTTTGAAGAAATCTGTCCAGACTCCGTTATATAACAAATACATACATTATATATATAAATATGTATATATATATATATATAATATATATATATATATATATATATATATATATATATATATATATATTATATATATATATATATATATCATATATATAATATATATATATAATATATATAATATAATATATATATATTTTTTTTACTTGTTTCAGTCATTTGACTGCGGCCATGCTGGAGCACCGCCTTTAGTCGAGCAAATCGACCCCGGGACTTATTCTTTGTAAGCCCACTACTTATTCTATCGGTGTCTTTTGCCGAACCGCTAAGTGACGGGGACGTAAACACACCAGCATCGGTTGTCAATACATATATACGACGGGCTTCTTTGAGTTTCCGTCTACCAAATCCACTCACAAGGCATTGGTCGGCCCGGGGCTATAGCAGAAAACACTTGCCCAAGATGCCACGCAGTGGGACTGAACCCGGAACCATGTGGTTGGTTAGCAAGCTACTTACCACACAGCCACTCCTTTTTTTAAAGTTTCAGCTCAGAGCTGCGGCCATGCTGATGCATCACCGTTTTGCGCTACACTGTTATTACTAGGAGCCTCCTCTAATATGTGGCACTTGAAGAATGGAGTTTGATATACCTACCCTGATTTGCACCTCTTGCCGTGAGGTAGGCTCATCTGGGACTCTCGACAGGAAGAGGTCCAGCAACGCTATAGAAATACATACATACACACACACACACACACACACACACACACACACACATATAATAATATATATATATATATTATATATATTATAATATATATATAGATTAGAGAAAAAACCCACTATTATGTAATTCAAACATGGCTTCCGTATGTGTACTCACGCGTATGTCTATATGTCTATACTTGTGTATATAGACTGAATAAATGCTAAATTTCTGGAATATTCCGCGGAAAAGTAAAATATATTATAAAACATATAACTAGATCACAAAAAATACAAAAAATGAAGAAACAATATATAATAAGTATATTATATTATATTATATACTATTACTTATATATTGTTTCTTCATGTTTTGTAGTTTTTGTGATCTAGTTATATGCTTTATAATATATTTTATATTTTATATATGATTTGGTTTAAGTCTATCATTGTGTGAATTACATAATAGTGTTTTTTTTTCTAATTTTTATATATTATATATTATATTGTGAAATTTGATTTAATACTAAATTGAATTTTTCCCTGTAAGTTTGGAGATATTATTATTATTATTATATTATTATTATTATTAATTATTATTATTATATTATTATTATTATTATTATTATTATTATTATTATATTATTATTATATATTATTATATATTATATTATTATTATATATATATGTATATATATAATATATATATATATATATATACATACATTCATACATACACACACACTCACACACACGCACACATAATTCTTTGACAGGAATAGTATTGACTGTGACTTCGAAGTCACTGTCGATACTATTCCTTTTAAAAATAATAAATATGTATTATGTAAAAGATATTGCGATCCTTTAGTTTAATGTAAAATTATTTTGGTCGCACCTTAATATAAAAACAAATAATATACAAATAAATAAGCAGTGAGCGGACAGGAACGTTAGCACGTCGGGCAAAAATGCTTACCGGTATGTCGTCTGTACAACGAGGTCGACTTTACCTTTCATCCTTTCGAGGTCGATAAAGTAAGTACCTGTTGAGCATTGGGCGATGTAATCGACCCCTCCTCCAAAATTGCTGGCCTTGTGCCAAAATTTGTGACCATTATATCATATGCAAATATATATTATATATTCCTATGTATATGTGTATGGTTATATATAAAAGATATATATATATACTAGTATCTATCTATCTACATACATGCATGCATGCATGCATGCATACATACATACATACATACATACATACATACATACATACATACATACAACATACATACATACATACATACATACATACATACATACATATATACATACATATGGATACTAAGTATCGAACAGCGAACGAAGATATCGTTATCTGCTATTATTACCAGGTCATGTGCTTATGTTTAAATTCCATAATTAGCTGGTTCTATTTAGAATTGTCTTTTGCCCTTTTTTGCTTGAAGCTTCTTTAAAATTATAGCTTGTGCTTTCGTAAAATAAATCATTGCTTTTACTGAGTTTGTGTGTCAATACTTTTATGTTGTTCTTTGTGACATAGACCAATACATAAGTGTATTTAAACCATGCTTAAATATACGGCAATATGATGACGAATGGAGACTAAACGATTCGAGACTTTGCGTTTTACAAACAAAAAACCAAGGAAAATAAGCTATGGAGATGTGTTTAACATACACGAAGTATTCCCACTGACATCCTGTAACGTATAAAACAATCTAGAATATGAGCCGTGGTATTTAAAATCGTGACAAGCATTTCAAGTTAGGTATCGAAGAAAATCAGCAATCGATTTCTCGTTTAGTCTAATATAATTGTATTTATATCGTCCTTTTTTGTTCGATTTCAGTGAAAGTAAAACAAAGAAAAATGGCCACTTTTCGAAGATTAACACAGCAGACTTATAAGAAGACTGTATTTTACTCAAACATGCGCAATATATCTACGTCAGCCACAGGACAACAACGAGTAGCAGAGCTTGACGACACATTTATAACGGTTAGTTTGGTTTTCTTTATTTTTAAAGCATTCTTTCATTCATATTTTCAAACGTTACCTAAAAGTAAAAAAAAAAAAAGTGTTTCTATCTGCTTAAATTCGTAGAAACTGCGTGGCGTCATAGTTATGAGGGATGTTTAAAGAGTTTTGAGACTAACATGAAATGACACATACAACGAAGCTACACGAAGAAGATAGCCTCTGTGCAGCGTATAAGCTATTGGGAAACACTCAAGAGATTAAGACTCTGTTCCTTAGAGCGTAGGCGAGAAAGATATGCCATAATATACATCTGGAAGATCCTGGAAGGACTTGTCCCAAACTTTGGCATCGAGAGTTACACAAATACTAGAACTGGGCACCACTGCATAGTGCCAAGGACTCCAAATTTGCCATCAAGATATAGGACAAGATACTGCGATAGCCTGGGTTTCAGATGTTCACAGCTCTTTAATATCCTCCCGAAGGACCTGAGAGACCTGCATGGGGTGGATGCGGATGTCTTTAAAATAAAGCTGGATCTCTTCCTGTCAGGTGTCCCAAATGAACCAGCTTCATGGCAGGAGGTGCAGATGAGGGCAGCTGCATCAAACTCTCTCATGCACCAAATGTCAATTGCTAAAAAGCATTCGTAAAGTAAAATTATGTAGCAACACCAAATGGCGGTGCCCCAGCATGGTCACAGCTCGTGAGCTGAAACTAGATGAAATGAAATGTATGTTTATATGCATATGTATATATATATATGTATATATATGTATATATATACATACGTATATATATATGTGTATGTATATATATGTATATATATATACATATGTATATATATATATATATATATACATATATGTATGTGTATATATATGGATATATATGTATGTATATATGTATATATGTATATATATGTATGTATATATATATGTATGTATGTATATATATGTATATATATGTATGCATATATATATATGTATATAAATATATGTATATATATATGTATATATATATATGTATATGTATATTATATATGTATATATATATATGTATATATATGTATATATATATGAACGTAAATATATGTGCATATATATATGTATATATATATATATATATAATACATATATGTATGTGTATATATATGGATATATATGTATGTATATATGTATATATGTATATATATGATGTATATATATATGTATGTATATATATATATGTATATATATGTATGCATATATATATTATGTATATATATATATATGTATATATATTATGTATATATATATGTATATGTATATTATATATGTATATATATATATGTATATATATGTATATATATATGAACGTAAATATATGTGCATATATATTGTATATATGTATATATATATATATATATTACACACAAATATATATATGCATGTATACATATGCGTGTCTGTATGTTCATTCATACACACACGCGCTGGCATAGACAGGCATACACCCATATCCACACGCATACACAAACATGACTACTCAGATTACAGTAATATATACACATTTTCTTTCAAAAGTCACAATAATATCTCTGTCGGCGCGTCCCCTCAGAATCTAGGTTGTATATGTCGATCCTTATCTGTCTAGAATTTCTGTCTAGTTTTCTTATGAGACTATTTATTACTAACGATCGCCTTTGGATCCGAGGTTTCGTGTTACAAATACTAAAACAAAACCGGTTCAGCTGCTTCAGAATTCAATAAAAATAACGATATTATGGGGTATAGTTATAAGGCCAGTGGTTAAGGTGTTTCGCTGTATTCCTAGGATCGTGGTATGATTGTTGTATCATGAGGGGAATTACGTCCTGAAGGCATTTCATTTCACTCAGCTGGAAATAATTACAAGCCGGGTGCTGGAGTACCCGTCTCTCCCCTTACAGTAGAACACTCTGGATGTTTCTCAAGGTGAGGGGCTGAGGTGGTTGAAGAACCAGAGACGGGCCAAGAGTTAGGGTCTGTGTCTATTTACTACTACATATTCACTTAAAAACAATTAGCGAAGACCTGGTTATTGCTATCTGTATATAGATGCATGTATAAATGCATGTATATAGATGCATGTGTGTATGTATGCATGCACGTATGCATGTCCGTGTGTATGTATGTGTGTATGCATGTATGCATGTACGTATGTACGTGTGTGTATATATGTGTGTGTGTGTATGTATGTGTGTGTATGTGTATGTATGTGTGTATGTGTGCATGTATGTGTATGTGTGTATATGTGTGTATGCGTGTATGCATATATGTATGTGTGTATGCATGCATATATATATGTATGTACGCATGCATGCATACATGTATGTACGCATGCATGCATACATGTATGTATGTATGTATGTATGTATGTATGTATGTATGTATATATGTATGTGTGTGTGTATGTACGTATGTATGTATTACGTACGTACGCACAATATAAACAGTGGCTGTTTACTTCGAAGAATTTCGACGATGATGCCTTCTCAACATAGTCTATGTTAAAATGAAATTTCCGTCGTATAGGGCAGTGCTTCTCAAACTATCTGATGTAGCGTGCCGGCAGTTTTTTTTCCAATGTGCCGGGGACCGGTAATATTTCTTAGTAATATTAATTTATACAGTAAACGATTTATATAATGAATATAATAAAAGTTGACAAATTTTAAAATCTTTTATTTATTTTGTAAACAAATCATACAATATTGCATAAGCATTTTATAATGTTTCTTGCTTTTCTGGATCTCCGTATCCCTGAAATCCAGTTCGTCCAGCATGATTTGTAATGGATCGGTGCTCACTGCTTTCAGTACGGTGTCGTCAGCGAATCTTAGATGGTTAGTTCAAATGAATGACAAAACGAGAAGCAAAATTGATGGGTCGTGTCAGGGTCTAGTCTACAACAATAAATCTAGATCTATTTGAAGCGTTTCATGTAGTGGAAAAGGAAATGCTTCAAATAGATGGCATCTGTGTGAATTGAGAATTCTCAAAATAAAAGAGAAAATTTAAAAAATTAAGAAAAGCAAAAAAGTATGTAATAAATATCCTCATTTCGAATCAAAAGAAAAAAATGCAAATATTTGAGACAAAGCGTGGATTGGTTATTTTTTAAGAAGCAATTGTTATATACATTTGTGTGTATGTATGTATATATATATATATATTTGTTTTTTGTGCTACAGGAATGTCCTATGAGGAAAACTTTGAACGTTCTCAAGACATATGCTTCGGAAGAGCGAGCGAGCAGTAATTTGATTGGACGTCCATTTGAAGAGATACCTGGACCTAAAGGGTTGCCAATCTTAGGAACGCTTCTCGATTATTTCAAGAAAGATGGCTTGTCCTTTACAAAAATGTTTGAGGTTAGTTTGAAATTTATGGCAAATTCGTCACGGTCGCAGCGCTTTCATTGTCGCCGTCTTCCTTGTTATCATCGACATCATCATTATCATCATCATTATTGGCGTCGTTATCGTCATCATAAACATCATGACGTTGATGATCATGATCATGTTATCGTCGTCGTCGTCATCTTCATCGTCGTCGTCGTCGTCATCGTCATCATCATCATCATCGTCATCATCATCATCATCATCATCATCATCATCATCATCATCATCAACAACGTCTTTTATCTATACTACACCAAAATAGAATGCAGTTGCCTAACTTTATGTCTAACTTTAATGTGCCGTTCTATCTCCGTCTCTTTCTTTCTGCTGTTTTAAATGTCTATATTCCCGTGTGATTCTATTTCTCCCTTTACTTTTCTGCCAGAAGAACATTATAGAATTCTTCTCGAGGTCCACATTTTCCATACAACATATTAACTTAGAATAATTTAAATTATTATACATTGATAGTTTAAATTCGTCTGAATGAATCTAAACAACATTATAACCCCTGTGTTCAACGAATAGAATGCAAAAACGAGTTAATATGATTTCATCTTATTTTTTTTCTTCAGGCATACAACAAAAGAGCACTAGAATATGGTCCAATATTTCGAGAACAGATCACAACAGTAAAAACAGTAGTAATAAGTGATCTAGATGAATATAGCAAAGTTATCAAAGCTGAAGGCCGCTTCCCAAATCGACGAGAAATGGAACCAATGATGTACCACCGTTATCAACGAGGAATCGATCTTGGATTAATCAACTCGTAAGAAAATTTATTTAGTTCATTACTTATCTATTTACTCGAATATAATGCTGTCTTGAATATAATATGAGCTCCCGCTTCTGTACCTAAAAATCGATAAAATATTTCATCCTCTTATTTTTTCCACACGAAGTATAGTGGCAATACGTATACATGTATATATTGTGTAAATATTTTATACACTTATTTAATCCTACTGTTTTGCATTAAAGTTCTTGCACTGTACATGAATATATGTGGTAATCGCGTGCTTAATCCTTGAAATAATTTCTAAAAGAATATTAGCCTAAAGCCAGTCTTAATTATATTAAGCAAGAGGGGATCTCCTTAGATAATCTTCAAGACAGTATAGTGGCTTAAATAAATGTAGTTACCATAAATAGATTTATTTAAGCAATCATACGGACTTTCACTGGTTTTCTTCTGACTTTGGATTTTAGTTAATATCCAGGTAGTCTCCTAAAGATAGGATTTTTTAGTCTATCTCAGTTCATTCTATCTTGTTAGTATTTATACATATCTTATTAACATGTAAGAAGAAAACGATAGACTGCGAAGTGGACACCATACAGAGAAACAAACTCTGACTTCGTAAATATCATTTTCTTATCTCTAACCTATTTGAATACATTTCTGGAATATCTCTCCGATTGTAAATAGGCTATCCTTTAAAATGCATCTTTTGTTTTATGCCTAGTAGTCAGATAAAATGGCCGACATTACTGGATGAATTATGTTTTTGTTTGGTCAACATGGAAAGAAGGCAGTACCTATAATCGTTTAGAAAGCCACCGATATTAGTGGGAATGAGGAAAGAAGTTATATTCAATCTGGAGACTTGGTCCGAATATTTGCAACATAGAGGTGCAAAGTGCCAGGTAGTGGTGTTAAGCAGGATGGCAGATTAAGTTTGCTATCCAAGCAAGTCATGACAGAATTTGAATTCTAAGCGTCTAGTGCAGAAACAAATAGTGCAATGTATCCGGTTCGATTTTATCACACTTCCACCAATTCAATGCTCCGGACTGAAATTTTTTTATGGATCCCTAAAGAATGAAAGCAAAGTTGACCTTGGCAGGATTTGAACTCAGAACACGGTGATTCGAAACAGATTCTGTGATACATTCTCTATTCATAGCTCTAATGACTGCCATTTCGCCTTTCTTTTTTTAGAATAATGGCTTTTTATGTTGTTCAAAATTTGACCGGCTTATGCACAAGGGAAGTAGTGTTCTGTTCCTGTTCTTTGAGAGAACTTTAAGAAATGAGTTGGTTTCTACTATGTATTGATAATCGCTGTATTTCAACCGCTTTTCTAATGCTTAGAATGTATATGTTTGTATATATATATTGCGTTGTTCTAGTCAACACTGCTGACTAAAAGAAAAAAAAAATCATCGAAATCTTCGAAGTTGTTTTTAAAAGCAACCATTTCTTTATGTATGTTGTAGGCAAGGCGAAGAATGGCACAAATACAGATCAGTGCTGAGCCGAAAACTTCTTCTCAGTAAAGAGATACAGCAGCATTGTTCAGCGATGGATGCAGTTGCCAATGATTTCATCACCAGACTTGACTTGTTACAACAGTCGGAAAATGGAGAAGTGCATAATTTAGAACATGAAATTTTCAAGTGGTCTATGGAGTGTAAGTATTACGTTACTTCATACGGTAGAGGCAATAGGTGTTGATAATGATGGTGAGAATGCTGAAAGAGCTTGATGTGATGCTGATTGTTATTTAAAGGGGCTTATTCTATAACCATCCTGACATTCTGTTTAGGACTAGAGTAACCACCTTTTAAAAACAAGGTGGTGTGAATTGAGGGAATTCGGTTGCAGACTGAGCGATCGTGTAACAGCTCCTAAGAAGTGGTAGTTGGTTGTGATGGCTGCCGCTCTTCAGATCAAACCAAGGAGACTTTATTTTCATTGGTTTCTCAAATTGCTGTTATTATCAGTCAGTCTCAAATCCTGACAGACGAGTCGCCGCTATTCGGTGATTAGGCGGAATTTGAACTCAGAATGCAAGGACCCGGAACAGATACCACAAGACACTTTTTCTGACCCTTTAACAGTCTCGCCAACGCGCCGCCCCGGATCATATTATCTTTTTTTTTATCTATACCGAATTTGCAACGTCTCAAAGTCTAAAAGTTAAATTAAGCAGTTGAATAAATAATGGGATTATTTGACGACAAATATTCCAGTTATTTAACCAACTGAGCACTTTGCTCATTGAATTAGTTAATATATATGATCAAACACAGACTGGTGTTAGTCTGCGTCAGCAAGACTTGGACTATTTCGTAAAATCGATAATAAAAAATATGTGCCGTGTGGAATGGAAAATCCAACGCTTCTGACAGTTCTTCTTCAAGAAAAAGTTGATAGAAGAAAAATTAATTTCTCTCTTTATCGATTTTGCGAATTAGTAAATAGCTGTCTATTTCACAGATACTTGTACCCTTAACTTAATTCTCAATCAGAATCAGCGTCATCTTCTGTATGACCAGGCTGGAGCAAACTGTCCGTACTGAAAACAGAAACAATCGATTCTATATAATAATTAGTATTTTGAGAACGATTTACACCAGAAGTACCGAACAGTTATTTGTGACAGCTTTTGCTTTTTACTTTTTAATTTCTTCGACTTTATTGAATGTGTAAACATAAGCATCAGTTAATATATATATATATATTATATAATATATATATATATATTATATAATATATATATATATATTTATTTATATATATATATATAATATATATATATATATATATTATATACATAGACAAATATACTCAGAGTAGACCCATTCAGCTATATCCGTGATCTAACTTCCGTTAAACACTGAAGAAAGTAGAATCTCCCTCTCAACTCTGACCAGTCTCTTCTAGTGGTACTTGAAAAAGTTTGAGAGCTTGATTAGAAAGGAAAATACCTGTTTTCAAGCCTTTCAGATGAGTCCATCACAAAACATTTTTCACTACACTGACCAGGCAGAGGAAAGGTAGCCGTCGTTTCTGCTAAAGAAAGGTGGTGGATTGATTTTTCAATATAATATCGATGTTCGGGACATTGCTTTTCCTAGTTCAGTTATTTCTATGATTCTAAAAGGTTACCCCTTACATCAGCGGTTATCTATATACACATATAACAACTTATTCAAACAGTGAAGTGAGTGGGTCAATTCAATTATTGTGTAAATAACTAATTGTGGTTTTAAAATATGACAGAGTGAGGACACCCAAAAATTTTAATTAATAAACATGAACAAAATGCAAAACAGAGTAGGGCAATGAGCCTGATCTTCGGTGTTACAGTGATAACTATAGACATTAGCAAACTATGGTTTAAGCGTAACACCTAGATACTAGCACGGGTACATGCTTATGCATACACACACACACACA
Source organism: Octopus sinensis (assembly GCF_006345805.1). Taxonomy (NCBI): domain Eukaryota; kingdom Metazoa; phylum Mollusca; class Cephalopoda; order Octopoda; family Octopodidae; genus Octopus; species Octopus sinensis. The sequence goes on from NC_043004.1 coordinate 25,178,844, forward strand.
CACACACACACATACACACACATGCGCACGCACACACACACACATGCACTTATTGTGTGAATAAATATTGAGTGGTGGCGTGATAAATTAAAAGAATGACTATTATTTTTATTATAGCCGTCGGTACGGTACTTTTTGAGGAAAGAATCGGCTGTCTTGACCCAGAACCACCAAAATTAGCTTTGGATTTCATCGCTAACCTGGTCGGCTACTTCAAGCTGATGCAGCCGTTGATGTACAACGCTCCCATTTATAAAGTATTCCCTACCAAACAGTGGAACCAGTTCGTGAGTTTTGCAGATAATGTGATGAACATAGGAAAAACTTTTGTCGAGAGAGTAAGTTTTAAATATTTCACATGTTATTGTTTAACCCTAGGTCAATCCTGATTGAGTTGATGTATGAACAAAATAGCGAAGAGACATTCCTTCTTATTTCAATTTTTTAATCGACGCTGTTTCTTCAGCTAGGGCAGAGACCTGGTTAATATCTTGAGAAAGTATCTAACGCAGAATATAGAAATATAGTTATCGTGGATATTTGATTTAAAATTTACTTGACAAAATGGGATAATTTTCTTTAGATGATGAGATGCGACCGTTCCTTGTGCTACAAAGTTTACGTGTCAACACGAAATATGGATACTTGAAGGTACACAAGCCACATTATATTACACGAAGGCATAGGAGGCATGCTATATACTTTGTTTAGATTACATATTTATTTTTTATTTTTGTATATCAGTACGACAGAATACCTCGTTAGCGTATTACTATTGTGGAATGATGTATTGCTTATATGTCCTTCTTATCAAGCAGTTTAATATACTTGTACGTAAATCTATCAGCATACATATCATGTATGAACTGTAAAACGCATGCACACAGACACACACTCTATGCTCACCCAATATATATGTGTATTTTTTCTTGAATTTCTTTGCTAGAAGCTAAACAAACTACAGAAAGAGATAGAAGACGGCAACGTCAATAGTGAAGAAACCTCAAAATTTCTATCCTACTTACTCACCCAAAAATCCTTGTCTCTTTGTGAAGCTACTTCATCTGCAGTTGATCTTCTCAGTGGAGCTGTAGAAACCGTAAGTATTTCTCTATTGCTTATTGTATTTTATCACTATTTATATAAAATAAATTTGAGTTTATGAGTTTTCGACCTCTCAAGTTACATAAGGACCCAAAGACATTTGTCTAAAACGTCAAAAGAACAGGTGACCAAATTTTTTTTTGTAGAATTACGAGTTCGCACCTGGTTCACTTCCTCTCCCACATACCTTATATAAACCACAAAGCAAGAACAGATATTTTGGTATCACTTGATTTCACATTTTGTGTTTCTTAATAGTGAGAAATTTGGGGATTTGGAGTGTTAGCTCCTTTTTCTAGCAAGTGGTATTCCGGTACCCTACTTTATATATATATATAAATATATATATATATATAGAAAATAGTAAAAAGTGAAAAAACTACAGAAGGCTTGTTTTAAAAGGTTAAAAAATATATATTTGAGTCATTATGTCAGAAGAATGTTATAAATTTTTTTCATACAGTGACATAGTTTTTGAAGAAATTACCGGTTTCGTTTTAACTTTTCAAATTTCTCAAAACTATGTCACTGTATGAAAAAAATTTATAACATTCTTCTGACATAATGACTCAAATATATATTTTTTAACCTTTTAAAACAAGCCTTCTGTAGTTTTTTCACTTTTTACTATTTTATATATATATATATATATATATATATGAACTACAGATAAATATAGGGCGTTGTCAATCTAAACTAGCAATTTCTTTTCGAGTGAACTTGAGTTGTGGATTGACAGAAACGGTAGGCTGTCATAAAATATGTTGCAGTATATAGTTATGGCCTTTTAAGTTTATGAGTCACTAAAGTCAAGTTTCTCATTACTCAAATACATACACACATACATATATACATGCACACATACACACATACAAACACTTGCTTCGAATTATGAAATAGAAGCAGTTCTGGATTAAGATCTTTATTCATAGGACATGCTAAACGTATGTATATCGTCGAAAGGTCAGAGGCATCTGGGGCTGTTTCAAAGAAAGAACCCTCTATAGACGTATTGTGTTAAAAAACACAAAATATTTCAGAACTAGACAAAACAAAATCGTCCCCGAAGCGACCGCCAGAGTGATAAATGCACATTTCACAGTTTTTACAGATTTTTAATATATATATATTCTATTGAATTTTCTTGCAGACGTCTAACTCCATAGTCTGGGTATTGTATTGTCTTGCTAAAAATCCACAAGTCCAAGAAGAGATATACAAAGAAGTATGTAAAATCGTTGGTCCAGGAGAGGAACTGACACCTGCGAAACTTACCAGTATACCACTGGTGAAAGCCTGTCTCAAGGAAGCTCTTCGGTAAATATCTTTTACTAGTAAGACCAGTAGAAATTCCACGAAATGGAAAAAATTAAGAGGACCTATTTAAGAAAGAAAGGGTTATTTGCATTTCCATAGCCTTCATATTCTTGACGTTCTTCTACATTCATTTCCTCACGTCCCCGTCGATGTTGTCTTTTCCCTCTTTTTATTATATCTTCTCATTGTTCCTCTCTGATCCGTGCACTATATCAGGCGCATCCTTTCTCAGGCAGCTTGCAACCGTATTTCTTGTGAATCCAGATTTTAGGCTAAATTAATCCCTACAAACAAATATCAATTTTTTTAAGCGAGCAGGCAATAAATAATTAGACTTATGCATATAAGATGGTCGCTATAAAATATTAGCTCAATACAAAAAAATGCTTTTCAATATCAACAAACCACCACCGCTATCTGCCTCTCTCTTTCTCTCTCTCTCTCTCTCTTTCTCTCTCTCTCTCTCTCTCCCTCTCTCTCTCTAAGTATAACTGCCTCCCCTGTCCATCTCTCGCTACTTTTCCATTCTGCTAACCTTTTCCTCACGTAATAAGCATTCCTTCCCCACCCCACCGCACATCGTTAATACTTCTCTCTCCCTCTTTTTCCCTCGTCGTCTTTTTCTCTCGTTCTTCGCTTCTACCTTCAACTGACCACGTAACACATTAAGCGCAAGTGTATTAATATTAATCACATTTCTCTACTTCTCCCTCTCTTCTTTCTTCACTTCTCCCACCCTCTCTCTTACTCCACCCCTCACTCACTCCACCTCTAACTAACTAATGTATAACAGGCGAACGAACAAGCAGAATATTATATAGATTATCAAACAATTATTCTTCTTCATTCATTTTTAAACAAGAAAACAAGGAGCATTATCATCCTTGGGCCCCCACACACATGTACATGTATGTATATGTATGCATATGTATGTTTATGTATATATTTATACGTTATATACATATGAGTGTGTATGTATGTAAGTGTACACCGTACAGGTCAACAATTTGGGGCAAGGGATCAATCGATTTATTCGATGCGTGCTACAAGTACTTTATTTCATTGAAATTGGGAAGGATGAAAACAAATTTGGCTTCGGTCGGGTCTATGAAGAAATTCGAATCTGTCCTCCTAAATATCCTAAAATGATATCAAACAAAAGACAAGAATAATCTCTGGCAATAGAGAGAATGACGGGTTTATGTGGATGCTAGCTCTGCTAGAAATAGCAAACAAATATCCCTCAAATCACACACTACTGTCGATGGAGGAACACGCTAGATAATGCAGTTTAGTCCCTAAAAAGTAATAATAAAAATGACGAGAGGAAAGTTAGCTTCTTAAACATAGGAGTTCTGGTTAACATTTTGTCTGTCCTACGTATCGCATCTAATGCACAGGACATATTTCCCTGGTGTCTATGTACCATACGTGATACACACTTCCAAATTTTTCAATCACTTGAGTAATTTGAGACTTACGAAACGAAAGCTTTCTATTATGTAGATCGTAAGAAACGAGGGCTAACTAAAAATTTGAAAACAAGGACGGACAGGCAGGGGAAGACAAAGGGTTAAATATCAAACCGACTGATATACAAGTAGGGGAAAAATATGTTAAAAACTTACAACTATAGTATTCACGGGAAAAAGGCGTTCTAGAACCTACTTAGTAATTTAGAAGTAGGCCTACTTAGTAGTTTAAAAGTTTCTTAGCAACATGGGAAGCATTAAATACTAAACTTTTGCTGACGTCTACAGTTGCCATTTTTGTGGGAGAAATAGATGGAATATTCATTGCGTGTGTTTATGTACGTATGTATGCATGCGCGTATGTGTGTGTGTGTGTGTGTGCATGTGAGTGTAGTAGGAGGAGCACACACATTTATACACATATACACACACAATCATTTATATGGGTGTGTGTGTATGTGCGTGTGTATATATATATATATATATATATATATATATAGTAAAGGAAAATAAGTTGGCTAGCAGCAAGCTGTTTCGCCTCATACCGAAGGAATTAGAAATGGCAGTCAAAGACCGTTTTTTCCATTTCTATAAGTGGAGATTCCAAAAGCGAAGGCCCTTGCGGCTCACATACACAAAACCGGAGTGGCAAATATACGAATTCAGTCACTTACCGTTAATAGCGAACACGGTGTTTCTGGATCACAAACAGGGGAGTTTGAATTCCGTCATCAGCGCTATATTCGTTAGCTTTATCAAATGCCACCAGCCCTCACTTCTGACCCAGCGACATCAGATAGTGGGGGGAAGTGCGCAGATGTTAAAACCAAGTAACGACTGGGAACGTAAATATATATATGTATATGTGTGCGTATGAGTGTGTATGACTCAGCTTCACATTTTCAAAAAAGTGTCGTAGGTGTAGAATACGTTTATATCATCAGATACTCGAAGTCAGATTAAAAGTATTTTACAGTTCTATATTTAAGAGATCAGGAATTATGTACATTATTTACATTTGACGGATATTTGTTCTCATCTTGTTTGTTGTTAACACAACGTTTCGGCTGATATACCCTCCAGCCTTCATCAGGTGTCTTGGGGAAATTTCGAAACTGGGTTCTGATTCCTAAGGTATTTTTCGATATTATTATTATTATTATTATTATTATTATATTATTATTATTATTATTATTCAGGTCACTGCCTGGAATCGAACTCGGAATCCTGGGGTTAGTACCCCGCACTCTTAACTACTATGCCATATGCCCGAGCGCGGGCTATTAACCCAAACATTCCGAGTTCGATTCCAGACAGTGACCTGAATAATAACAACAACAACAACAACAATAATAATAATAATAATAATAATAATAATAATAATAATAATAATAATAATAATAATATCGGAAAAAATCCGTAGGAACGAGAACCCGGGTTCGAAATTCCCTCAGTTCACCTGATGAAGGCTGGAGAGTTCATCAGCCGAAACGTTGTGCTAACAACAAACAAGATGAGGACAAATATCCGTCAAATGTAAATAATGTAAATAATTCCTCATCTCTCAAATAGAGGTATATCAAGTTGTTATCCAATATAGCTTTTCCCTCTTGACGCATGCTATTTTTGTCACAGCCCTCCGCACCTTTCCACATTACACCCCACTCCCATCCCACTTACACTCCAAACTACAATGTGAAACAGTTCAAACAGAATTCCAATATGAGTGCCTCTTCGTGGTCACTCGACGTACAAGAAATAATGATCAAATATCCCTCAAAATCATACCCTAACAAGTTGGATAAATGGGGAAAAAATGGGAAACAGCTGGAATGTCATAGGTCTGTCCGATCAGAGTTGAGCCGGAGTCAAACCTCCTCCTCCTCCTCCTCATCATCATCATCATCATCATCATCATCATCATCATCATCATCATCATCATCATCATCATCATCATCATCATCATCATCACATCATCATCATCACCACCACCACCACCACCACCACCATCATCAATAACATTAAATCAACATCCATTCAGTTTGTAAAGCTGTATAGCAAAATGAATATTTCAAAGATTTATTTAGTTTGGTGAAAGCGAACGCGGAAGCAAATGTAAGAAAGGATTCTTTAAATATCTTGAAAAATTTTTCAATCATTATTAACATTACACAGAGTAATATTTGTCTGTCTTTATGTGTATCTTACAACAGGATTTACCCCATCACCTTCGCCACCAGCCGAGTTACAAACAAAGATATAGAAGTATGTGGTTACCATATTCCAGCAGGTGTAAGTATTCATTTCTTCTTTCCTGGGTTATTCTCACAAGATTTTTAACCAACTAATGAAAGTTATAGCTAGTTGATATGTTGCTGACTCATTTCGTTTAGTGTTATTGAAAAAGGCACCGAAGTCTCAGCGACTCAGTCCGCCTTACTGTAAGTAGATATCACGTGGAGGTAGAGCATACATCTATGAGCATGGGGCATGATAAATGAGCATGGGGCATGATAAATAATAGATTATGCTTTGATAGTTTTGGAAAGGGACGGGCTTTACTATATCAGGTATCTGGCTCTCCTCAAATACTTCACGAAAAGACAGAGTTAGTATAAAACCTTTAACGATCTGATTCCAAAACATTCTTTCTAGAAACAAATGATATAATGGTTTGATTCCACCTCGAGATAATTATATGATACAGTTTCGATACTCAATTGAAGATATCTTAATAAAAGTAATAAAAAAACAATATGAACGTTCGAGACAACGAGGGAACCCCTCATGATTGTTCGACCTACCAGGAATAGAAGCAGAATCTTTCTCATATTTTACTATACCGTCTTTTAAAAAAGAGTGGAAGGACGCATTATATAATGTATACTGAGATAAACTTTGATAAGATTGGACGGTCTGGACAGGGTAAAATAAATTCTTATTCATCATGAACCAGTTTTTATTCTTCGTTAAAGCTAATTTACGTGACAAATGTTGTTAAGGTTTCGATTACGTGGAGATTAACAATTCCATTTGCCTGTAAATTTTAGACCATTATGAGTGATTAAAATAAATATGGCAAAAATCTGTAAAACAGCGGGCCAAATACTTTACAGGATCTAGTGAGCATCTCTGTATTGTGAATTCAAATCCCCGTCGCGATCGACTTTGTCATCATCGTTCAGCGATCGATATTATAAAGTATGAGTCAAGTACTGAGAGTCGATATAATCGATTATCCCCAATACTAAAATCTGTGAACTTGTTCCTATGTTACAGATCTATAATATCGATTAATTAATTAGGGTTGTAAGCTAGTAGAATCGTTACTGCGCCGAGAAAAATGCTTAACGGTATTTTGTTCGTCTTCGCGTTTTTCGTCTACCGAGGTCGACTTTGCCTTTCATCCTTTCAGGGTTGATAAAATAAGTTCCTTTGAGCACTAAGGTCGATATAATCGACTTACCCTTTCCAGGAAATTGCTGGCCTTGTGCCAAAACTTGAAACCAACATTAATTAATCAATTAAGGTGGCGAGCTGGTATAATTTTTAGCACGCAGGCTAAAATGCTTAGTGGCATTTCGTCCGTCTTTACGTTTTGAGTTCAAATTCTACCGAGTTCGACTTTGCTTTTCATCCTTCCTGGGTCAATGAAATATGCACCAGTTAAATATTGAAGTCAATGTAATGGACATACCCCCTCCTCCGAAGCTGCAGGCCTTGTGCTAAAATCTGAAACTAATGTTAAGTAATTCATTTATTTATCAACAGACCCATGTCCAGTGTAATGTGTATGGTCTAGGACGCAACAGTGACGTTTTCCCACAACCACTGGAATTTCGCCCTAAAAGATGGATCGGTAATCGTTCTGACAACAATGGCAAAGCCCTTTACAATCTAACATGGGGTCATGGACCCCGAATGTGCATTGGTAAGTAATTCTAGGATTTGTTAACAAGATTTTCGATTTTCCTTCAAAGTTGTGATATTAAGATTTCCGTATTAATCTTTTTTCTAAGTACAAACTTCTCTCTCTCTCTCTCTCTCTGTTTATCTATAATATATGTCTTTCTACATACACACACGCACACACACATACACATATGTGTATATTTGCATGTATATGTATGTGCGTGTGTGTGTGTGACTGTGCGTCTGTGCGTGCATGCATGTATATGAAAGTAAGTATAAATGCATGCATGTATGAATTAAATAGTTCAAACGATAAAGACAATGAAGCAAATTAAGATTAAGAAGAAACCCGGCCCCACCACCGCCATCACTCTCCCCGTTACCCTCTCCACTATCATCCCCCACGACTACATAAATAAATCGCAATTGGTATTTACCAGAACATTAAATAGCGTTTAACTTGGTTGAAAGCATTTTAATTTCAAACATCTGAATATCATAAATAACTATTTAAACTTGAATGCCTGAAAATCTGTATTAATATATCTGTATGCAGGGGAGGGCGACGAGCTGGTAGAATCATTAGTATGCCGCGGAAAATGCTTTTCTGAGTTCAAATTTCGCCGAGGTCGACTTTGCCTTTCATCCTTTCGGGGTCGATAAAATAAGTACCAGTTGAGCACTGGGGATCGACGTAATCGATTTAACCCCACTCCAACCCCGAAATGGTTGACCTTGTGCCAAAATTTGAAACCAATATGAATGCAAAGTGACTGTAAAATTTCGATACATATGCAAGAATGCATATTTTCAATAGTCGCAGGTGTGGCTGTGTGGTAAGAAGCTTGCCTCCTAATCACATGGCTCTGGGTTCAGTCCCACTGCGTTGCACCTTGGGCAAGTGTCTTCTACTACATCAGGCTGACGAAAGACTTGTGAGTGCATTTGGTAGACGGAAACCGAAAGAAGGATCGTCGTATATATGGGAGTTACCGCACAAGTAAAAGTATCTAAAATTGCAGAAAAAGAATCTGAAAATGCAGGAGTCTTTTAAAAGTATTTATTAACTTAACCGGTTTCACTTATTTAAAAAGATTTTCAAAAGTAAGGTATGAGGCTTTGTGTATCCGCTGTGATGAGTCAAAAAATATTTTACGTAAAAAAACATTCAGATCAGGTAATAAATTGTTTTACAGTGATAAGAAGATAAAAATTAGTTTACATAAATATATCCAAATCAAGAATACTCTTTGACAAGATGATAAAACGTGTCTGGTTTGTCAATCAGTGGGTGATAAAGTTTTAGTCTCACTGTGATCAGATTCCTTTCCTTACATTTTTACTCGTGCGGTAACCCCGCCTCCAAATTTACTTTGTATATATATATATATATATATATATATATATATATAATTTATACATATGCTGGCTTTGTGCCAAAATACGCTGGGGCACCGCCTAGAAGAATTTTTAGTCAAATGAATCGACACCAGGACTTATTTCTTTTGTTAAACCTGGTACTTATTCTGTCAATCTCTTTTACCGAGTCACTAAGTTACGGGGATGTAAGCACACCAACACTGGTCATCAAGCAGTAGTGGGGGGACAAATACAGACACAAAGACACACACGCACATTTATATACGCCGAATCTATAGTAAAAGACACTTTCCCAAGGTACCACGCAGTGGGGCCGAACCCAGAACTATGTGATTGGGAAACACCCCTGCACCTTCTTGTATAGGTTTGCAATAGAACTCTCTGAGAGAACACGTTGCAATGTCCGGAAATATAAAACCATGTAACACTTTAGAGAAAGAAACCTAGCTGATTCTAGCAATAAATACATCTAAGGCAAAAATTTTTCATGGAACTTTAAGATACTACTCTGGATCCCGGTTTTACTATTTTGCTTGCATGGACCCCCAAAAACCTTACACGAACCCCGGTTGAGAACCACTGATCCAAACTTAATGGTCACTCTGAATATTATTTGATAAAATATATCGGCTTTCCAAAATACCTTATATAGTTTCATATTTGTGCCTGTGATTTTTAACTATGAAATATAATTCTTAAAAGTATGTTTATTTAATTTTGCAGGTCGAAGAATAGCTGAGCAAGAAATCTTTATTCTCTTGACGAAGGTAAATATTTTGAGTAATCAATTTAATTCTATCAGATTATATACTCGTTATATACTCGAAATACTTATAAAAAATAATATATAATGAATTACCTATCAATTTCCCAGTGCAGGGTATTTACTACCGTGAACCAAAACTTCTGTAACTCATGTGCATTATCTACAATATATTGCAGAAATATATGAGTTTAGGAAAATTAATTGAAATATTATCGCTAAATTCCTCCTCCTCCTCCTTAGGATAGCAAGCTGGCAGAACCGTTAGTACGCGGGAAAAATGCTTAGAAGCATTCCGTCCGTCTTTACGTTCTAAGTTCAAATACCGCCGAAGTTGACTTTGCCTTTCATCGTTTCAGGGTCGATAAAATAAGAACCACTCAAGTACTGGGGTCGATGTAATCAACTATCCCCCTTTACATTATTATTATTATTATTATTATTATTATTATTATTAAGAGAGAGCAGTGCATGCCATCAAAGCGACACTGAGGTAAAATATACGAAGCCTACTATACCCATCATGACTACCCGTCTGATAAGGGTACACTAGGCACATGCATCACAACCATATGTGCGCGACATGGTGATCGCATATCAAGATAAACAGCACATGACCTTGCAGGTGGAGCCCAGTTAGAATTTTCTTGAGGTCGAGTAGCCCAGCCCGCTCAAAATGTCCCTGAATAAGGTTTGTTTAAGGATGTTGAAACAAACACTCATGTTTCCAAAGGTGAATTATCCAAACCCCAAAGGATTCCTCTCAACACATGGCTATGGTGCTTCCCCCACTATTTCTGCTCGTGATCAGAGATGCACATATCGTCAGCCACTAAGGTCAAACAACTGACAAGCAAATCTGTGGTATTGAGAAGAATATTTGCTGTAGCCCAGCTTCTATACCAAGACAAAACAATGTATATGATAATACTTCCAATCAGTTAAGATGAAGGCAGCAAGCTGGTAGAATCGTTAGCAAGCCGGGCGAAATGCTTAGCAGCATTTCGTCCGTCTTTACGATCTAAGTTCAAATTCTACTGAGGTCGAATTTGCCTTTCATCCTTTCGTGCCGATGAAATAAATACTAGTTAAGTACTGGGGTCGATAAAATCGGCTTAACATCTTCCTCAAAATTGCTGCCCTTGTGGCAAAATTTGAATCCATGTAATTATTATTATTATTATTATTATATTATTATTATTATTATTAAGAGAGAGCAGTGCATGCCATCAAAGCGACACTGAGGTAAAATATACGAAGCCTACTATACCCATCATGACTACCCGTCTGATAGGGTACACTAGGCACATGCATCACAACCATATGTGCGCGACATGGTGATCGCATATCAAGATAAACAGCACATGACCTTGCAGGTGGAGCCCAGTTAGAATTTTCTTGAGGTCGAGTAGCCCAGCCCGCTCAAAATGTCCCTGAATAAGGTTTGTTTAAGGATGTTGAAACAAACACTCATGTTTCCAAAGGTGAATTATCCAAACCCCAAAGGATTCCTCTCAACACATGGCTATGGTGCTTCCCCCACTATTTCTGCTCGTGATCAGAGATGCACATATCGTCAGCCACTAAGGTCAAACAACTGACAAGCAAATCTGTGGTATTGAGAAGAATATTTGCTGTAGCCCAGCTTCTATACCAAGACAAAACAATGTATATGATAATACTTCCAATCAGTTAAGATGAAGGCAGCAAGCTGGTAGAATCGTTAGCAAGCCGGGCGAAATGCTTAGCAGCATTTCGTCCGTCTTTACGATCTAAGTTCAAATTCTACTGAGGTCGAATTTGCCTTTCATCCTTTCGTGCCGATGAAATAAATACTAGTTAAGTACTGGGGTCGATAAAATCGGCTTAACATCTTCCTCAAAATTGCTGCCCTTGTGGCAAAATTTGAATCCATTGTAATTATTATTATTATTATTATTATTATTATTATTATTATTATTATTATTATTATTTTTTATTTTTTTAATTTTTATTATTATCATTATTATTATTTCCCTCCTCATTCGTTCTTGAATACCCAAGCTAGTTTCCAAGAAATGAAGAAAACCCCCAAAATATATTAAAATGGCATGTTATATATTTCATTTTTTTCTTTCTTTTTTTTTGACTAGATTATTCAGAATTTCCGATTGGAATACCACCACGAAGATGTTCAGCCAGTTCTTAACACAGTTATGACACCAGACAGACCACTTCTATTAAAATTCGTTCCACGAGATCCAGAAAACCAGTAATTTAAATGAATGAATCAAAGTCAAGAAGCGCAAAACCTGTGATATTTTAATTGGCCAAAATATTTATTTTTGTTTTTAGTGGGTAAGACGGACAGAGGGGTGGGTCATTATATCGTATCTATATTCTTCTATAAAAATTAAAAAGAAAAGAAAAAGTAATTTAACAAAAAAAACAACAAAAATACAAAACAAAAGAAACAAAATACAAGAAACAAAAACCTTATTTCAACCCAGGTGATTATTTTCTTTAAATACTCAAGTTATGAACACACAAATATACATACATACATGTGTGTGTGTGTGAGTGTGCATGATGTACGTATGCATGTATATATATATATATATCTATATTTATAGATTTATATACAAGCATATGTGCATCATGCGCACTCACACATATGCATAATGATATCTTATGGTATATGATATCTTACGGTATCCAATATATGTGCGTTAAGTCTGGCCATTGCGCAACATAGTGAACGTAGTCAAATGAATGTTCGTAAGGATATTTGAATTTGCTAAATGAACGAACTTGTGTTTTGTGCATAGTGTCCGTATGTGTGCGAGCATATTGAGTATACTAGAATACAGTATGTAGATCATCGAATTTGAGAGCTATGTGAATGAGCGATAGGAAGAAAAATCCCTATGAAAAGTCACGAAAACAAGGAAAAAAAAACTAAAAATTAACATATAATAATTATTTATATAAATAATAAATTATATATATATATTATTTTGTTTAAAAAAAAACGAAAGAACAAAAAAATTTCAAATTAAAGATTATTTATAAATAAAATTTCGAGGAAGAGAGAAAGAAATGCTATTTTCTCTCAATATCTAGAATGTTATAAAAATTTTTAAAGACAAAACACATGTAACTTATTCGGAACATTTAAGCAGTAGTTAATAATAATAACACTACTACACAAGGACTAAATTACTTAAATGAAAACCA
>NC_043004.1:25199507-25236859 GCF_006345805.1 Octopus sinensis
TGCTGGTGGTGGTTGAGGTGGTATTGGTGATAGTGGTGGTTGTGATAATGACGAAGAGGATGATGGTGGTGGTGGTAACGATAATGATGGTGTTGGTGGTGGTTGGGGTGGTATTGGTGATAATGGTGGTTGCGATAATGACGAAGATCATGATGGTGGTAACGATGATGATGATGGTGTTGGTGGTGGTTGAGGTGGTATTGGTGATAGTGGTGGTTGTGATAATGACGAAGATGATGATGGTGGTGGTGGTGGTGGTGGCGGTCGTACGTCTGATACTATAGCAGCTCCGCCAATCCACCGCCGCGAACTGGTTCTTTTATTTTATCGACACAGGAGCAATGAAAGGCAAAGTTGATCTCGGCTTAACTGGAACTCATTGAGTAGAGAGGCGAAACGTGCGCTAATTCACAGCATTGAGTTCGAATGTTCTCAAGTGATCCTCCCATGGATGATGTTGATCACACCATCTGACTCTTACTACTGTGGTAACCATGATGACCATTTTAGCCATCATCATCATCATCATCATCATCATCATCATCTTCAACATCAACATCATCATTGTCATTGTTGTCGTCTTTCATCTCCACCTCCACCTCCTCCTCCTCATTATTGTCGTTTACGTCGTCCCTCATCTCCTCCTCCTCCTCCTCCTCCTCTTCATCCTCCTCCTCTTCATCCTCCTCCTCTTCATCCTCCTCCTCTTCATCCTCCTCCTCTTCATCCTCCTCCTCTTCATCCTCCTCCTCTTCATCCTCCTCCTCTTCATCCTCCTCCTCTTCATCCTCCTCCTCATCATCATTTCTACCAGCGTTGTTAGAATGATCCACTTTAAACCCACAATAAATCCTCCTCTAGCTCGTTGATCGAAGTGCTAAAAATAGCAACTAAAACTCGTACTGTGATGACTTAGATGATGCAGTTCTATATACACTATGCATAAATAGAAAAGAAAAGACAGGATGGCCACATTTGGAAAACTTTTGATCATACATCTGTCTGTCTGTTCAAAGCAACATCAACATCATATATAGCTACCATCATCACCATCACCCCTATTTCTGTATAGTTGCGAGCTCTCTCTAATCACACCCTTTAACCGAAGGAAGAAGACGTTGGATAATGCGGCCTAAGACACACTATAGCTGAGTAAAAGATGGAATGATCACAGTTGGAAAGCGTTTGTAAACCGCCTACTCAACAACAGCAATAGCTATAATCTTCCTGTCCCTACTCTCACCTCGGTATCCACCACCAACACCCCCACAACACCACCACAATACCACTATTACCAACATTACCACCACTGCTACCCTCAACACCATCGCCTCTGCTATCTCTAATACCACCATCACCATCACCATTACCACCGCTACGACAGCAACAACACTGCTACCCCCACATCATGATGCAATGACGTGAGTTATACCTTTGAAAAATAAACGACGAATGAAAAAACGACGGCTGAGTTATATACGTAATCTTGTTCATAAATTCCGTTCAAATATTTGATGTAATAACCTTAGGTGTCATTTAACCTAAAGGCTAAGTAAGTTCCTGAAGTATATCCGGTTTACAAAGAATCTAAATCAAATGACCATTCTATGATTTGTAAGTTTAACCTTGATCTTATCCGCAAACGCACGTGCAATTTCACAAATCGTCACAATAAATGATTCATTTGCGTGTGATTTAATACTACGTCTCTTTCATTAGATTCTTATTTTCCGAATGAGTCAGCGTCTAGACCGATTAAACAAAATGAATTTTATATAAAATGTTTGTGTAGAATGGTGTATACTGTATATGAAGGCGGCAATCCGGTGGTATCGTCAGCACGCCGGGTCAAATGCTTAGTGGCATTTCGTTCGTTTTACGTTCTGAGTTTAAATTCTACTGAGGTCGACTTTGCCTTTTATCCTTTAGGGGTCAATAAAATAAGTACCAGTTGAGCAATAGGGTTGATGTAATCGACCTACCCCTCCTCCGAACTTGGTGGTCTTGTGCCAAAAATTGAAACCATTATTATTATGTATACTACGTATGAAGACGGCAACCCAGCAGAATCGTTGCTTACTGGCATTTCTTCCAGCTCTATACGTTCTGAGTTCAAATTCCACCGAGATCGACTTTTCCTTTTACCTCTTGGAATGAGTAAGACAAATACCACTTAAATACTAGGGTCGATGTAATCAACTAATACCCGCCTCTAAGATCGCTGGCCTTGTGCCAAAACTTGAAATATGATGGGTACTGCATATGTAAAATGAGAATACCATAAAGCCTGCTTCGTAAGGAGAGGTGTTTTCTTTGGGTACCCTGCAGGACGCAAAGCAAAACCAGTCAAAAAAGCAGACTAACTCGGTAGAATCATCGGCCATCCCACACTGCGGAGTGCGAAAACCCCCAATTTTTTTTTATTTAGATATCTCTCCAGGAGAACGAAAACCCTCATGTAATATCTGTGACTTTGTTGCATTCAAGGAAGTCGATTAGTTCTTTTGGCGCAGTTCAGAGAGTAAAGGTGCAGTTCAGAGAGTGGGATTGGCTCTGTTCAAGGTATCAAATAAGGCTCTGTTCTTGGTATCAACTATTTCTTTTCGCTGCACATGTCTTGCTAATGTGCAGAATTTCTATAGGCGATTTGTAACAATTATTCGTGGTTTAATCTTTTATTTTACATTCCACATCCAAAAGACTTTCCTTCATACCCTTTTACCATTCAATCTCCTTACTAGTCTAATATATTTTTGCGGGGTAATTCTATTTTTGTCTCAATGGAAACGAGTGATAGATCTGAAGAAATGACACAGAAAATTATTCATTTACACAAATCTAAATATCTTTATTAATTCATATTTTTTTCTATATCCGTAACTAGTAACATCCTTTTGCATGGGCTAACATATAGATACCTCAGAAGGATTTCCTGATGTTACTGTCTTCATTTATTCTAAATTAGGTAAAGAATGGGACAGAATTGAAAAGAAAGAGAAATAGCAATTAAATGCTTTTTAATTTTGACACAAGGTCAGCAATTTTGAGAGAAGGGGTAAGTTGCTTACATTGACATCGGTGTCCGATAGGTATTTATATCAATCCCGAAAAGAATGAAAGGTGCAGACGATCTAGGCGGCATTTGAACTCAAAATATAAAGAACTGCTAAATATGTTGCCTGGCGTGGTAACGATGCTATCAGTTCGCCGACTTAGAAATATCACTAATATTGGTTTCAAAATTTGGCACAAGGCCAAGAATTTTGGGAGGGTGGTAGTCGATTATATCGACCCCAGTTTTCGACTGGTACTTATTTTATCAACCCCCAAATGAGTGAAAGACAAAGTCGGCCTCGGCGGAATATGAACCTAGAACGCAAAAACAGATGAAATATCGCTAAGCGTTTTACCCGGTGGGCTAACGATCCTGCCAGCTCGTTGCTTCAGAATTATCAATAATATTAAGAATTCTTTCGTCTTTTCGGGGTCGATAAAATAAACACCAGTTGAGTACTGAGGTTCACGTAATCGACTTACTCCCTTCTTCGAAATTGCTAAGCCTTCAGTAAAAATATGAAATCAACGTTAGGAGTTCTCAGGGCGGTGAGCTGGCAGAATCGTTAGCACACCGAGAAAATTACTTAGCGGCATTTCGTCCGTATTTACATTTTGAATTCAAATTCTGCTGAGGTCGACTTTGCCTTTCATCCTTTGGACTTAACATCTTCACCGAAATTGCTGGCCTTGTACCAAAATTTGAGACCCATATTAGGAATTCTCAATCCATGTTTCTTCCTCTGCCGAGAATAAGTTCATCTTTCGAAGATCAAATTCTCGTGGAACGAAAAAGATACCGTTTTCTGTCTTTTATTTTTATTTATTTTTTTTTTTTTTGCATATCATCTATTTTCAGAATATTTTAGGCCTATTTAGATTATGTTGTGTAAATATCAGGTGTAGAAAAGTTATTTAACACACATACACACACGCACACACACAATACATACACACAAAATACATACACACATACAGAGAGTGAAGGTGCAGTTTAGATAGTGGGATTGTACAAGGACACACGCAGAGAAAACTGCCCTTGTGAGAAGATAAGTAACAGGTATCGAAAGAAATTCGAACACACGTCGATGGCCATAGGATGTAGACTAAAAACGAAATTGTGGTCATAAATCTATGTTAGAATTCAAATTACATGTTGATCCTGCTCACACATAGGACATAGAATATATCTAAACAAAAAAGAGAAAATAGCTAAAAGTGAAAAAAAGACTGTAAAAGTATATCTTCTATACCACGCGCATCTAAACTTCTGAAGATGTATTGGTCTTGATAGATGAAGAAACATGAACTCAGCAATTCCAATATTATATCTCGTTATTTTTCTTTCTTTCTTTTTTCTTTCTTTCTTTTTTCTTTCTTTCTTTCTTTCTTCATTTTTCCTTTTTTCCTTTTTCCTTCTTTCCCTTTTCCTTTCTTTCTTTTCGTTTTTTCTCTCTTTTAATCTATAATGAAGACTAATTTGAAATATACATCACAACTGAAATATCAATCTACTAATTCATACTGATGAGGTCTAACTATGTAGAAACATACATGTTTATGACTACAGATATAAACAAAATATGAATTATAAAGTCAATTTACATTTAATTGTGTAAACTAAAGTTTTAAAAAAAGAATTAATTACTTTTTGTTCCCTCTCTTCATTTCCTTCATTTCTTTACCCACACAAACTGGAACTAGTCACATCCATATTCATATCTCTGCATACATACATACATACATACATACATACATACATACATACATACTACATACATACATACATACATACATATCTATAATTATATCTACACACACACACACATATTATATATATATATAATATAATTGATTATATATATATATATATATATTATCAATTCAATGAACAAACGATTAAAAAAAGCCAATTAAAAGCGAAACAAGAAAAAAACGAAAAGAGAAAAAAAAACGAAAATAGTAAAAAAAAAACGAACGCGGGGACGTGCACAAGAATTATATTAGTTTGACGCTCGGTGAAAGGAGAGAGAATCAAACGTTTCGAGCATGGCTCTTAGTCGGAAAAGAGAAAGGAAAAAGTTAAAAGAAGAAGAAGGAAAATCGCCAACGGCTCACATGTGGTTACATTACTAACATTGCCCATCTAGCAATAAAACTGACGCTGCTGGACGATTTTCGCCTACTACTGATATATCTTTGCCGTATTTAACATTGTACGTCTATAAGCGATATAAGATGAATACTGAATTATTTGGCTTTACGCAATGTTTCTGTTGCATTTAAGAAGTTTTTATTCAGTTGGTCAGTTTATTGCAACATGAGTGCTATTTCAATTATTTCTTTTATCTATACCAGCGGTGACGTATTCTATCTTAGCATGCAATTTCCAGTGGGTACTTGCTATAAAACAAAACCCGGAGGCAGAAATATTCACCGCTGCTGGACGCTTTCCGCCTGCTGCGTCTATAGGATACATTATCTCGAGACGAATACTACAGTTATTTGGTTATCCGTGATGTATCTGTTAAGTATCACACACAGAGACGCACACACTCACTCGCTCACATGCGCGCGCAAACACACACTCATTCACACATGCACACAGACACACATACATATATATATATCTTTGTGCGTGTGTGTATGTGTGTGTGTGTGTGTTTGTGTGTGTGTATGTGTGTGTGTGTGTGTGTGTGTGTGTGTGTGTGTGTGTGTGTGTGTGTGTGTGAGAGAGAGAGAGAGAGAGAGAAAGATTTTGAAACAGTTATCGTGTATTAAATTCTGTTCACAAAGAATTGCCCTCTCAGAAAACCATTTGCGCAAGATACAGTGCATTTGGCGCAAAACCAGAACAATGTGCTTGAAAAATGACCTTTTTAAGCAAGCAGCCATGTTTAAGCGCGTCACTAATATTTTGAGGAAGGGCATAGACAACATTGCAAGTCATTTAATGTTTGTGTTTTTTTTTTGTAAGGTATGGCCATCCTCTCTTTATAAATCCGGGGGAATTTATTTTCTACCTTAAGGAAAGTCATGTCGTTGTTATTGTTGTCTTAGTCCTTATTGCTTTCGTTATTCCTGTTAGTTAATCTTCCTGTGGTTGTGTTCATGATATTCATCTACAACTACTTAAACATTTCACTGTTATCTACTGTACAGCAAGCTTCCTATCTATGACAAGGATTCGGAACAGCTGTCACATAGAGAAGATCGAAGATAAAGAAATACATAAAAAAAACAAAAAAAAAACAAATCAAAGTAGAAAAAGAAAAGCATGACAACTATCTTTACCAATCGATAATACATACAACTGTAAGGAGAACGTCTGCCACGTAATAGAGCGTTCTGTTGGGTAGCCATCTTGAGCTAGAATTTATACTGGGCTCTAAATGTGTTACCGCTTAAACGGCTTCTGACCATGGGACAGAGCAGTAGTTGCTTTACTGATCGAGAGCTCGAAGCCTACGAGGTAAGTGATATTTTGTTGTCTTCAACGATACAATAAAACAGAAAAAAAAGAGGAATAAAATACATTACTTTTTTTCATTCTTTCATCAAGAAGTGTGCGTGTGTGAGTGTGTGTGTGTGTGTGTGTGTGTGTGAGTGTGTGTGTGTGTGTGTGCTTGCATGTCTTGTGCACTTCTGTATTGTTATGATTAGTCCTAGGTCTATCCTGGTGGAGCAGAGCTATGATCAAAGGCCTTCCAACCGTGACCCATTCTTCAATTCTAAGGGTTTTCTATGATTAAATGGTTTAGTGTTTTTTTTCCCTCTTTTAAGACGGCAGTATATAAGTTGAAGAATATTTTGGTGGTTATTTCTAGCAGACTGAATGGCTGTGTAGAGGCCCCTTCCTTCGCATTAGCACCGGTAATTCTTCAAACATTCGATCTTTTACTTGTTTCAGTTATCAGATTGATGCCATGATGGAGTAACGTTTTGAAAAATTTTAGTCGAACGAATAGACCCCTGTACATATATTTTTTAAAGCTTAGTACTTATTCTGTCGGTCTCTTGGGCTAAATGATAAATTACAAGAACGTAAAAAACCAACACCGGTTGTCAAGTGGTAGTAGCGGACATGCACAAAACACGAAGACAAACACACACACACATACACACACACACACACACACACACACACACACACACACACCACCGTGCATGCATACATACACACACACACACTCGCATATATATGCATACACGATGGGCTTCTTTCAGTTTTCGTCTACTAAATTCACACAAGGCTTTGGTCAGCCTGGAGCTATAGTAGAAAACGCTTGCCTGAGGTGCCACACAGTGAGACTGAACTTGCAACTATGTTGTTGGGAAGGAAATATCCACACTTGCGCCTATATAGAAATAACGGCACAATCAGTAGTAGTAGTAGTAGTAGTAGTAGTAGTAGTAGTAGTAACCCTGTTTCCAATAAGGACTCGAATAATTACAATAAAATACTGTGTCCGTTCAACAGGGGAGTTATAATACGTGCTATGAAAGAGTAAAAGATGTTGCACAGTATATAAACATCGATGTTAAAAATTTGGAAAATTTGTAAAGTTTTAAACCAGACTTGGAATAATACAAGAAGAATTATAACAGGCAACAACTAAAACACGATATATTTCCAAGAATTCTGCATATGCACATGAAGGAGTATTAAATTAAAACAGTTATTTATGTATCATATTTAACATATATACATCGTGTGTGTGTGTGTGTAAATATATAAATATATATATATATAATTAAGTAAGGGTAGAAATTGATATTAATCAATTAAAACCAGTAGCCTAGCATATTTAAAAAATTCGAAGATTAAAAATTTTTTTACATAAGGTAATCGATTTTATTTCGTATATTTTCATTTGTCTTGCTTATTTTTACGCTTTGGTTTTTTGCTGAATTTTTTCTTGAGAACACCTTCCTTGGAAAATGGCGATTTTGACGTCTATATCTAGCATACAGGCTGTCCACTTTTACTGGTCAATCCTCTAAATTTTGTATATATATATATAATCTATTATTAATATATATATATAATATATATATATATATATATATATATTAATTATATATTAATATTATATATATATATATTATATATATATATATATATATATATATATATATATATATATATATATATATATAGGAGATGTACTCGCATAGCAAGTAATTTGATCTGAGATCGTGTGCTGAAACGAAAACAATTGCAGCGTGGAAGGTGTTTATAAGCCATTTAAGAAACACACAAAAGCCGTTCGATTCACTTCAACATTTAAGTTTAATTTGTCAAAAATTTTCGTCGCTAAAATCCGCGACCTGTTCACTGACAAAAATCCGTGCTGCATCTGAGCAGCAGATGCAGCACGGATTTTTGTCAGTGAACAGGTCGCGGATTTTAGCGACGAAAATATTTTGACAAATTAAACTTAAATGTTGAAGTGAATCGAACGGCTTTTGTGTGTTTCTTAAATGGCTTATAAACACCTTCCACGCTGCAATTGTATATATATATAATCTATTATTAATAAGGATGTTATTGTCCCTATACTTAAAAATTTCATAAGTTTCCATAGAGCACAGCTCACGCCTATATCGACTATCTCTATAAGACTGCGCTCTCCGTATTATATCCCATTTAAGGCTGAATCCGGTCCCGCTTTCTTTTAGTTCTGACTTCATCCTTTTTTGGTGATTACTCTATTTTCCTTTCTATGATGTTCTACCCTGCTGATCATATTATGTATACTTATAGTGACTTTATGTAAGTAAGTCTCCTTTTGACTAAATCATATACCCACCAGAAACTATAAAATCATACATACAATAACACATAGAATTACAACTTATAAAATTTCTTCGGTCTGAATACCTACTTCCATACCTATTTCCCCTCTTTTCGGGTTACCTTTATCTTTTCTCTGCCTCTAATTTTAATCCGTTGTCTCTTTATATAAAAGTTATGTGTATTTCTTATTATTTTCTATAAATTCTTATTATTTTATTTTCTTATTTTGATATCCTTACTTATTAACCTCTATCTCTTATAAATTGTTATTTTTCTTGTTCTTAAATTGATATTTTTCAGTTACTTAAGTCTATACAAGATATTTATACTACATCCATATAAGCATATAAATATTCGCGTATGTGTATATATGCATATATGCACATATACATATGTGTGCATGTGTGTATGTGTGTGTGTATATCTCTATGTATTTTTACACTTTTTTGATTCATAGCTTAAAATTAATAGACAGTTTGTATATCTTCCCAGTTATTCCAGAAGTAAATGTCTTGAGCAGATCTTTATAGAAACCACCTAATAAGTATTTCATTAAGTACATGAATGGATATTAAACTCATTCTATGTAATCTTCCTTTTCAGTGTTTATAATTGATATATACACACCTTTTACCTATTTTTGGTTATGATATCATTTCTGAAATTCTGAAATTTTAAATATTACTCTTATACACCATAACAATATTGTTTATGAACGTTCCCCTATAGTTCCCCAAAATAAAATTTCCTCTGTATCCACATCTTACGTTTCTCAGCGTCTTGCCTCTTTAACTGGTAATTAACATCATGATTTAAAGCTTTCCCCTACCTTGCCTCTTATTATAGACAGTTACTTATATCCAGCTGACTACCCCTAATGTCTTATTTCCTCCTTGGGGAAAAGGGATACATATGATAATATTTATGACCATACCGAGCCATGAGCTGTCAACTCTCGTCCATTATTCAAAATATTAGTGTATATTTTTCACTATTTCCTATACCGTGGGCGGCAAGTTTCATCAAACCAAGTTGTTTCAAGTAGACATCAATCACAAGGTCCAAGGCGGCCGAAATACTTCCTCCGTCTTCGTCCGCCTCCGATATACATTGTGCTTTTTAACGCAGCACGTCATTGTGAGTTTTTGGCTTTTATTACGGACAAAAACCGCAGTATCTTGCCTATCAATGGGATATAAATGTGTAGAACAATACATTGATTACTGTACTTTAAAGAAAAAAATGAATCGCGGGGGAAAAAAGCTGTATGTTCACCCCTATATATGGGTTGTTTTTTAAATTAATTTTTGAGACCGGTCGGTTTCAATTTTAGTATTTTCGTTTGTGAGAGCAGTCGAGTTTATTTAAGATATTGTCGTTTTAAAAATCATCTCCGGCTAATCGTCGAGAGGGGATTGGTGTTACCTTGGCGGAGGTTTGCGCTCTCTGAGAGCTCTTGATCCATTTAATTCTAATCCATGTTTTAATCATAATCTTGAGGGAAAATATCATTGTGCTTCTGAGGGGGATTATTGTTATTTTTTGAAGAGTGCTCCTCTTCGCATCTTTTTGCTGTTTTCCACGGACTACTGTGTTGCACGCGTATATAACCCATAACTTTGTCTTGAGGAGAGAAACTTCTCAACTTTTCACTCTTTTTTGCGATTTTTCTCTTCATTTCGCTTTTTGGCCTTCGCACTCTTTCTCCACAGGTTTCAAAATCAGTTTCCAGCTATCATCCTCTCGTTACTATACAATCATGTGGTGCTAGAGGTTGTTTCAGTTGGGTAGACAAGATCCTGATCACTTGTTTCCAGAACTGGTGATCTCCGCTCCTTCCGGAATTGTGGCCGATAATATACTGGAAAAAGGCTTTTCTGTTCTTGCTGTCGTCTCAGCTGTTTTCTTTTCCCTTCCCCTTTTATACCCCTTCAAATTCTTATTACCATGTATATTACAACTATATTTATCTTGCGCCATCAATTTCATGCTGTTTCTCTGGATACCCTAAACTTAGGACAGCTGGTGACCTTCTGAGTTTCATCAGAACTTACACATTCATTTTGATACCTTCTGACTACACCTCACATCTCATCACTAATCCCCTCCTGTTCTTTGGTACAAAATATTAACCAGCTACAGATTCACACTGTTTCCAACGTCCTTGAGCGTTATATTTGGGGTTCTCTGTCTCATGTACTGGTTTACAAATCTAAAAGAAGATATATATCTAACTATTTTAGCCTTAAGTTGACTGACTCTTAGGTTTTAAAAGGAGAGTAGAAAATGCTATAACATTTGTCCTCATCAGTCGATAGACTATCTCCTATATTCGCTATTGTCATTGTTCCTGTCCAAACAGCTGTTTCGATGGGAATTGGGAAGTGATTCTATCTTACTCAAGTTGCATGTTATGCCTCATGTTGTATTTTATTTTGCATCCTTTTGAATTAGATCCTGGAGCAAAAAGAGATACTTCTTGGTTTTGTAAAAATTGGAAAGTTTAAGAGGCCAAAAATCTAGCTTCTCTAATACCACAGCAATTACTACTTTGTGCGTTGTCTAACATAATTGTCTGCGATTGAGCGTCGTTGACATTATCACAACCATTAAAATTACTTCGTTTATCTTTATTTGTTTCAGTCATTAGCACATGGTCATGCTGGGGCACCGCCATGAAGAATATTTAATCGAATGAATCGATCCCAATGCTTATTTTTTTTAAGGCCTGGTACTTATTCTATCGATCTCGTAAACACACCAACCCCGAAGTCAGTATTTGACTGGTACTTTGTCAACACTCTAACGATTCTACCAGTTCACCACCCAAATGATCCGATGTTCTTGAAAAAACCCCACCCCATCCCAAAGATATTAATCAGTTCTTTTTTCGAAAATATTTTCTCGTTATGGTGCAGGCATGGCTGGATCGCAAGAAGTTTGCTTTTCAACCACATGGTTTCGGGTTCAATGCCACTGCGTAGCACCTTACTACAGCCTCGGGCGAACCAAAACACTGAGTGGGTTTGGTAGACAGAAACTGAAAGGTGGCGAGCTGGCAGAACCGTTAGCACGACGGGCGAAATGCGTAGCCGTATTTCGTCTGCCGTTACGTTCTGAGTTCAAATTCCGCCGAGGTCGACTTTGCCTTTCATCCTTTCGGGGTCGATAAATTAAGTACCAGTTACGCACTGGGGTCGATGTAATCGACTTAATCCGTTTGTCTGTCCTTGTTTGTCCTCTCTGTGTTTAGCCCCTTGTGGGCAGTAAAGAAATAAGTATTTCGTCTGCCGTTACGTTCTGAGTTCAAATTCCACCGAGGTCGACTTTGCCTTTCATCCTTTCGGGGTCGATAAATTAAGTACCAATTATGCACTGGGGTCAATGTAATCGACTTAATCCCTTTGTCTGTCCTTGTTTATTCCCTCTATGTTTAGCCCCTTGTGGGCAATAAAGAAATAAGAAACTGAAAGAAGCTCGTCCTATATATATATATATATATCTATAATAATAAATGGCAAGTTTGTGTGTTTGTCAATTTGTTACTTTAACTCCTCCGAGACTATCCAACGGACCTTGATGAAACTTGAGACGTGTGTGGGTCTTATACCCATGCGGTCACTTACGCACTTGAGATTTTTTAAAAATCGATTTTTAATCAGCATCGATTTTTCAAAAATTGTAAAATTTCGGCATTTTTCGCACTAGCCAACATGATTTCAATTTGACGAAAAATGCCGAAATTTGACGAAAATGTTTCATGGGTAGAAACAGACAGCTTATTAACAGTAATCTATTTAGCATTTGCTAATTCTTCATTTCAATGCGAATTGTTTTGATTTGCTAAAACTTATTTTAATTCGTTGGTTTAATTTCCCAACGTTTCAGATTTTGATTAGGTAAAACCATTTTATTTCTCAAGTATAATTTAGGCATTTCGTGCACTAGCCGTCGTGACATCAATTTGACAAAATCTGCCCCAAAGCATAAAATTTCACCATTTTAAACAATTGCACAAAACTGACGACAACGCGGGTTCGTTACCAGACTCTGCTCATGTTTTCGTCAAATCGGTCCTACCCATTAATATAGATTTTAATTTTTTGAAAAATGTCGAAATTTGACGAAAAATGTTTCATGGCTTTCAACAGACATCTTTCTAACGGTAATTTCTTGCCGGGTACCTCAACTAGTGTATATATATATATATATATATATATATATATATATATATATATTATATATATATATATATATATATATATATATATATATATAGAGAGAGAGAGAGAGAGAGAGAGAGAGATAGATAGATAGATAGATAGATAGATAGATAGATAGATAGATATGTTTCTTTATTAGCCACACAGGGCTGCACACAGATAGAACAAATTACAAGGTAGAGCTTTTCTTTTGAAGGTTTAAAAAAAAAAAAAAAAAAAAAAAGGAAGGGGAGTTTCGATCAAAAGGGATCGTAAAAGGAGAGAAAGAGGACAAAAAAAGGGGGGTTAAAAAAAAAAAAAAGGGGGGGGAGAGGAAAAAAATTGATCAATAGGGATCGTTATCACAGAAATGTCAATATGAAGTGTAAAGGGGAGGACAGGTGAGGTTTACCCGTGGAAAGAAAAGCCTACGGAAAAGACCACGGTAACCTCGGTCAATGAAGTCACATTTTATATTTTTTTTTTTTTTTTTTTTTTTTTTGTTTTTGCAAATAAGCAACTCTCTGTTTTCGATTTCTGGGTTCATAGGACTATGCTCAAGGTGGCTTCGTCATTCATACGTGCCATTCTTGCTACATTCACCCATCTTTTTTTAAAACATTCGCTAGACAAAACTTGCCTCTCTACTCTCACTTTCCTTTTCAAGTGGTACTTGAAGAAGTTGATGAGAGATTGACCAGAGAGGAAAGTGTTTGTCTCCAATCCTTTCAGACGCGTCCACCAGATACATTCTTTCGCCATAGCCACAAGGATGATGAAAATAGCTCTTCCTTCCCGTTTGAAGGAAGGAGGCGTGACAATATTGACGATAGACTCAGCTGATAAACCGACTCGTCCCACACGTGACAGCAGTTGTTCGACATAAGCCCACAGGTCGGAAATTGTTGGACACTGAACGAGTGCGTGCAGAACGGTTTCGTCGCTCTGACCGCATCTCGGGCAGGTCGGCCCCGTGTTTCTCGAGCCGTGTCTGTAGAGCTTATCCCGAACGGGTAGCGCTTCTCGGTAGCACTGCCAGGCCAGGGATCTCTGGAAGTTGTCCATGGGCCCTGGCCCGAAAGTCGTCCCGAACAGGCGGGTCAGGTACTCCTCGTCGACGTCCAGGTTCGCCCCGAGCTCGTCGTCGTACCTCCCCTCCACTAAACCCCTATAGAATGCTTTGGTTGTGTTGAAGTCACTTAAGGTCGACCCAGGACGGCAGAGTTGCTTGAGAGCAACGCGACACTCGCGGTGCCATTCGCCCTTCCTCGGCCTCTTTTTGATCCACGACTGCAGTTCGGTCATGGAGACGAGCTGCGGGAAAGCGTGCCTCACAAACGGCGACCACACCTGTTCACCGTCGTCTACATAGAGCCAGAGATGTCGCAGTCTCAGCGCGTGTCTGCGCATCATCAACCACGGCATGCCCAGCCCTCCTTTTAACGGGTGTTGACAGCAAATGGATCGCCTGACCATCGGGACGCATCCTTTCCACAAGAAGCGAAAGAGGATGCGTTGTAGTTTGGTGATGGTAGGGTCGGGACAAGGTACGACGGTCAGGCGGTAGTAGATGACGGACGCGATGTACGTGTTCGCCACCTCCGCTCGACCTTTTAGGGACAGTTTCCTCTCGGCCCATTGCCGGGCGAGAGTGACCACCCTACTCGTTATCTCGTTCCAGTTCTTCTCCACTTGGAGGTCCGGACCAAACCAGACCCCGAGCAACTCAACCGGGCCGTCGGTCCAGCGTCCCACGACGGAGGCGCTGGTGGACGGCATGGGCTTGCTTCTCCAGGTGCCTAGTCGCAAGCCCACTGACTTTTCCCGGTTGATTTTCGCTCCTGTCACCGCTTCGTAGTTTTTCAGTGTCTCGCCGACCAGCTCGATGTGCTCGTGGCTAGACACTATGACGGTGACGTCGTCCGCGTATGCAGACACGCTCGTCCCGCATCCCAATTCTCGCGGGATGCCCCTTAGAGTCGCCAGCTTCCGCAGTAGTGGCTCAAGAGTCAATACGTATAGAAGCGCCGAGAGGGGGCATCCCTGACGGACCGAACGTGCAATGTCGAAAGGTCTCGATAGATGTCCATTTACGCGAATTACCGAACGGATGCCTCTGTACAAGGCAGCTATCCAGCCGCGGAAGACGGGACCGAAACCAGCCGCTCTCAGGACTGCCTCCAAGTATCGATGGTCTACCCTATCAAAGGCTTTCGATTGATCCAAGTTGATCAGGGCCCCACCCATGCCAGGTTCGTTAACTACCCTGTCTATGATGTAGCGCATCAGATGGAGGTTGTCATGGATGGTCCGGCCTGGCACGGCGCATGTTTGCGCCTTGTCGACCAGTTTCTCGATGACAAGCGCCAACCTCTTGGCTAGCACCTTGGCCAAAATTTTCAAGTCTGCATTAAGCAGAGTGATGGGCCTAAAGTTATCTATTACATTTCCCTTGTTTAGATCTTTCTTCAGCAGTGTTACGGCTCCTCGGCTCACAAAACCAGGAATGCTCCCGTTTTGCTGCCAGTTGCAGTACACCGCCGCCAAGAGATCTCCAAACAAGTCTGGCATACAATTGTAAAGCTCGTAGGGTAGACCATCCAAACCCGGTGATTTGTCCCTCGAGCATTCTGCCATCGCTTCCCGCACTTCCGCCGCCGTGATGGCACCTTCGCAGCACCCTGCCTTTCTTGTCGAGAGTCGTGGTAGGCTATGTAGGTAGGCACTGAAGTCCACCCTACGTTCTTGCCCTCCACTCGTTCCGAACAGTCGGGCAAAATGCTGCTGAAAGGCCTCACACATTTTACTTGGCTCGAGCAATTCGCGCCCCTGTTCATCTACCAGTGACCGAATGGTGGCTTTGTTGCCCTGTTGCGCCTCTGCCACCCGGGCCTCTCTCGCGGCTCCAACACCTTCGTTCCTTAGAGCACGCATCCTAGCTCTGACAGCACATCCTTCGTGTTTGGCGTTGAAGTGTTGGTCGAGGGCCAACCTCGCCGCCAAAACGTCGGATGCGATGCCGCTTCTAATTGCCTCTTCTAGCTTCTTAACTAGCTCACCCTCTACTCTATTTCTATCTATGGCTAGTGCTTTGCTGTACCTAATCGCTTCTGCTTTTACTGCTCTCTTGAGGGCAAACCACCATTTGTTGTTGATGATGGCTCCCGTCAAAGCCCTCTTTACTAGTGTGCTAATCCGGTCTCTGAAAACTTGTCTCGATGGGAAAGACGCGTTTAGTTTCCAGTATCCGGGACCCTGCCTAAGTGTCTTACCTAAGTCTAGCGTACATGTCACAAGTTTGTGATCCGTGTAGCTGACTATGTGGAATTGTGGACATCCTATGCTATCTCTATCTACTGTCCTACACAGTATCCTATCTAGATACGATCTCGACGACCCGATGCGGTTGCTCCATGTCCACGTTGGCGCATTCGGGTGGTCTAGTCGGAACCTGTCAGACAGTTGAAAGCGTCTGAGCAGGTCTCTGAGGCATTTGCATCCCCGTCTATTCCTATCTCTACCCACGTAGTCTACATGCGTGTCCAAGGTAGCATTCCAATCCCCCACTAAGAGTAAAGGACGAGACGTTCCCAAGAAAACTTCTAGACGTTGAAAGAAATCCGCCCGACCTGTTAAGGGCGGTGCGTAAACTGATACGAGTCGAAAAGCGCACCCATTGCTGCCGTCGACATCCAGGACGACCAGTCTACCCTCCGGGTCTACGAATATTGTCCTTACATTGAGATCCAGACTCTTGTGAAAAAGTACCGCGGTGCCACTACCGCCCATTCTCGGCAGACAGGGGGAAAAATAAATGTTGAACTGTCCGCCAAACATGGTCTTTAGGGCCCGCGGATTGTGGAGTCTGGTCTCGCTTATGGCTATGATTTCTAACTTATGTGACTTTATGTCATTTAAGAGGTACCCTTGTTTCCAAGGGGACCCCAAGCCACGCGCATTTACACAACCAATCTTGATCATAGTTCTAATGAATTAGAATACAAGTGAAAGGAACAGAGGGTTACTTACTGCTCGAAAGTTTTTGCTTTCTCCTCCGTTGGTTTGTCCTCGAGGAGATCCCAGTACAGTTTCTTTGTGAGATATTTTTGGCATTTACCAACCGCACTGGGGAAAATGAGTGTGTGGTGCAGACTTTTGGAGATGTGTAATATTTTGATGTGGTCTGGTGGTGTTGTGTATGGGTGATTGTTTGTTTTTATGTCATCTTCTGTTATGTTTGTTTTTGATTGGATGTATTCCATCAAATTTGTGTTTTTGGTGTCTATGGCTGTGAGCATGTTTGCTGTATATGTTTTTGTGGTGTTGGTGTGGCTGTTGTTTGCGTTGGGTTTTGAAATGTCTTCGGGAGATGTATTTCCCCCTGCTTTGTTCGTGTTTGCATTTGGTTTGGTTGTGTTTCTGCTCTTTATTTTCCTTCTTTTTGTAGCTATTTGCCATTCCTCACTGGTTTCGTCTTCCGACGAAATTTCTGAGGAATCAGAAGGGGGTAGGGGTATGTTGTGGGCTTCTATGTATGTCTGTGTAAGTGGTTGTGTTGTTGTTTTCGTTGTTGTTGGTTGTTGAGTGTTTGTGTGTGTTGAGTGCGGTATAAGGGATGGGGGATCAGTTTGTGTGTGTTTTCTTTGTTTTTCTGTTCCTTTGGGTTTTGCTGTTGATGGTGGTGTTGGTATTTTTTCAGGTGTCGAGTGGTTTTTGGTTGATGACGGATTAGCTTGGTGTGCTTCTCTTGTCGTCTTCTGTGTTGATGGTGGTGTGGGTAGTAGAGCTTTTTTTCCGGAGTGCTTTGGTTGTGGTAGTGGTTGTTGTTGTTGCTCTTGGTGTGCAGTGGTTGGGCACGTCTTTTTCAAGTGTGTTTCGCTTCCACACAAATAGCAGCGTGGTCGCCTGCCCTCTACCACTATATAGAGTTTGTAGCCTCCTGGCAGTTCTATAGCGGTGGGTATCTTCTCTCTTGCTGCTTCATCCAATTGAAGCAGGAATTCGATTGATTTGCCCACATAGTCTTTCTCTCCTAGAACCGCGATTTCCAGGATGTTTGTCTCTGACATTGTCTCTGACATTTCAAAGCAGATGGCAGAGACCAACCATTGTGTTTCGACATCAAATGGTATGTTTTTTATTTGGACTTTCGTGACCCTTTTGTTTAAATAGACTGGTATCATTACCAAGTCGTCCGAATGCAGCTCCAATGTGGAAAAACGTTTTGCTAAACTTTCGTTGAGGAAACGTACTTGGACTGTACCAAATTTGTTTCCCCAACTGATATATTCCTTGGAGTCCCATACAGGACGAAGGCATTTATCGATTTTTTCCTGCGGTGCATTTTCTGTTCTTCTTGTTTTTTTGTTTATTACTTTATAAATTATTGTTTTTTTTTGTGTGTTTTCCACGATGTGTTGTGGAATATGAAGGTGCAATTTGTCTCCTTCTTTGGAGAAGAGTGCCTTTGTGCGGTTTATCTCTTGTGTGGTGAATGTTACAATTGTTCTTTTTTGTTTTGTTACGTCCGCAAAATTCGTTTTGAATTTGGCAGTAGAAGTGTTAATTGTGGCAGTGTTAATTGAAGTCATGGTAGTGGTGTTGGTGTTGGCGGTATTAGCAGCAGAAGGCTTGGATGTAGCATTTGACGTCGTAGTAGTGGTATTGGTGTTGGCGGTGTTGTCTTTGGTAGGCGGCTTTGTGCCAATTTCGTTGTTGTTGTTGTTGGTGGTGATGGTGGTGGTGCTGGCATTCATGTTTTCGTTTGTATTCATTTTTGAAATCCCTTCTCTGTCCCTTTATCATCAACAAGTGGTGTGGGGAGTGAGGGGAAATCTAAGTTAATGTCTTTGGTCGCGGCGATGGTGAATGCGACGTTAGATTTGTTGTTGTTGTTGTTGGTGGTGGTGATGGTGGTGACAGCGGTGTTCACGCGGCGATGTTTAGCAGCTAGTGGTAGCAATAGTGTTTTGCTACCGTTCTGCATGACTGGCGGGCTAGCCACGTGGTTTCTAGTTGCCATTTTCAAAATGAAAAATGGCTAAAAGACCCACGAAAGTTTTGAAAGTTTTTTTGTAATTTCGCCCATACAGGGGCGGAATTCTACGTGAATAATTCTCAGGTTTTTTAGTGAATGAACTTGCACAACGATTAAAACAAAATATTTGACAACAAGGAGTTTTAAACATGTAAAAGTGGCCAACTTACATGGAGCCGATATGACTAGCGTCCGTCCATTGTGAGAGATAGATAGATAGATAGATAGATAGATAGATAGATAGATAGATAGATAGATAGATAGATAGATAGATATATGCGTGTGTGTGTATGTGTTTTTTTATCTGTGCTTGTTCCTCCCACCACATGACAATCTGTAAACTGGGGTCGATAAATTCGACTAAAAATACCCTCAAGGCGGTGCTGTAACATGGCCGCAGTCTAATGAGTGAAATAAGTAAAAGATAAAAGATGTGGAAATTTTCGCTTTAAAATTTACGTAGACTTTTAGTGTTCTGTGTTCCAGAAGTATTTCTTTCAATATTCTTTAGACATTTCCCTCTTCGTGTGTATTTTTGTTGTGTTTTCTTTAAATACAATATCTAATCACTGCCTTCCTTTCGTACTATAGTGAAGTTCAGAAAGGAGTTGTGTGTTTGATAGTTGGTTTAATTGCAGTTGTTATTTTCCTTTGGACGTTTTTGCTGCATTTGTTTGTTTGCATTTTTTCTATTGTTCAGTTATTGTTGTAATTGTTACTTTAGTATTTTGTATTTTTGTTTTTGATCTTTTTTTTCTCTTGCTGGTTGTGCTTGTTTTTCGCCATTGCTCCACCTTTATAACATTTATTCTACTTACAATACTGAAGTGGCCATTTTGAAATACGAAGAAAGTTACAAATAGCCGTCTTCTAGAAATATGCGCAGTCAAATAAAAGTGTTAAGTCAAACTTTTTTCTATACCTCACGAAAACGTGGTGTACATTACATAATCCCAAAACATCTTTTCAGTACACCAGAAGAAAAAGCAGCGAAAAAGAAAAAAAACTAGTCATCATAGGAGGCAGGTGGCTGTGTGGTAAGTAGCTTGTTTACAAACCACATGGTTCGGGTTCAGTCCCACTGCGTGGCACCTTGGGCAAGTGTCTTCTACTAAGTCTAGTCCGGGCCGACGACCAAAGCCTTGTGAGTGGATTTGGTAGACGGAAACTGAAAGAAGCCCGTCGTATATATATATTATATATATATGCGTGTGTGTGTTTGTGCGTCTGTGTTTGTCCCCCCAGCTTGCTTGACAACCGATGCTGGTGTTGTTTATGTCCCCGTTACTTAGCGGTTCGGCAAAAGAGACCGATAGAATAGTACTGGGCTTACAAAAGAATAAGTCCCGGGGTCGAGTTGCTCGATTAAGGCGGTGCTCCAGCATGGCCGCAGTCAAATGACTGAAACAAGTAAAAGAGTAAAAGAGTATCATATAGGTGCAGGCGTGGCTCTGTAGTAAGACGTTTGCTTCCAAACCACGTAGTTCCGGGTTCAGTCCCACTGAAAGAAGCACGTTATATATGAATGTGTATGTGTGTGCCTTTTTGTCTGTGTTTGTCTCTCGCCACTGCATGGCAACCGGTGGTGGTGTGTTTACGTCGCCGTAACTTAGCAGTTCGGCAAAACAAACACATAGAATAAGTACCAAACTTAAAAATTAAGCTCTAGGGGTCTATTCATTCGACTAAAGATTCTTGAAAGTGGTACTCCAGCATGGCCACAATCTAATGAATGAAACAAGAAAAACATACAAAGCGGTAAAATTTAATTTTCTGTGGACGCCCTGTGAAAACCGTTCGTGGTAAACAACAATAACAAGAGTAATAATTTCTAAAATATGCATAAAACTACAAATTCTGGGGGCAGGTTTAACCATTTGAATTGTCTTAAGAATTCCAGAAGGATGAAAGGTAAAATCAGCCCCGGCAATATGTGTTTTCAAGACATAATAATCGGAAGAAATAACGCAAGTTAATTTGTCCGACGCTCTAACGATTAAAACAAAGCTACATATCTTCATAGATGACTCATAGTATAATACATTCGACTTAAAAATAAGAAATAAAAAACGAGAAAGAAAATAACAGAACTTAAAAGTTTCTCACACGCAGCATGAGACCCATCTGTTTGGTAAGACAATGCTAATGGTTACAAACATCGCTGCTAATAACTCTGGGAGAGAAATATACAGTTACTAGTTGTGAAAAAATTATAGAGACAAATCCCCTTCTTAACAGAATATTTCTGGCATACTACTCGTGATCAAGTGTGTGTGTGGTGTGTGTGTGTGTGTGTGTGTGTGTGTGTGTTTTGTGTGTGTGTGTAAACCCTTTTAACAAATTATATGAAGTCGTTTGTACATTTTTATGATTCATTCTATGAGCAGGGAGATGGACATAGTAATGTGTTGCAGTGTTACGAGGTTGAGTTTTATGTATTTTAAGCGACCATAATTAGAGCAAGTGAAATTTAATTCAACTGAATTTTAATTTCAAGCTGAGAATGAACAAAGAGGTTTCTCTGATCCACCTTTCCTCTTTCGGTGCTGTTATAAATCGTAGATAATTGAAGTTTAAAGCAACGATCAGTCCTTGCAGGTTATCAAGAAGCAGACTTTATATAAAGAGCTTTTATAGAGAAGCACAGTAGAGGTTGAAATAATAGTGTAAATTAACGATGAAACTTAGTCAAAGCTTAGTGATCTGAAGTTTTCCTCTAATTCACCATCCAGCCTTAGGTACTCATCACCCATGGATAACTTCCTTCTATATCTGTTGGCATTTTCAAATTATTCCTTGATGGTTATTCTTCGTTTATGGACACATTTGACTTATTTTTAGCCTGTTATATTTCACGCACTCTTGAATACTTTTTATTTGTGCCGGTCATGTAAGCATTCTGACTAACAATCTTGAATAATCTATTAGATTCATATGGCCATG
This sequence comes from Octopus sinensis, assembly GCF_006345805.1. Taxonomy (NCBI): domain Eukaryota; kingdom Metazoa; phylum Mollusca; class Cephalopoda; order Octopoda; family Octopodidae; genus Octopus; species Octopus sinensis. The sequence goes on from NC_043004.1 coordinate 25,221,544, forward strand.
CTAAGCAACTGTTTATTCTGAAGTAAATCAGAAATGATCGCATACTGAAGCTAGTTCGTCGGGTATGATCAAATTGGAAATGAGTGACATTTCGAGTATTTAGCGAAGATACTCTTTTTGAAAAGAATTAATTTATGCAAATCTTTCTGGTATAATGTCCACGATGTGTACGAAGTAAGAGATGGTCGATAATTACCGATTTTTTGTGTAATGTGATGTTTTGTTGCTTTCAAACTAAAAGTAAGTAGTATCATTTCAAACCAATTAACTTTGAAAGCTTGTTTCATGCAAACCCATAAATTATGTTGTTCTTTAAAGGCGCTCTGTATTCTCAGAAGCATAATCAAACAACTCCGTTTATAAAAAATGTACATAAACACAGATAATAATGACAGTAACAATAGCAGAAACATTAACGACAGAAAGGTATCCCACTACCCAATATCACAACTCCGCACGGTATATATTTAAAAAAAACTAAAGCATTTCAAACCTGACAATTCTACAATACAGTATTACGAGCATCAATAATACATTCATGGAACTAAAAGATTTTATGTTTACACGCTGCATTCACGTAGTAATAATTCAGAGAATTTTTACAACACAAAACACCACAAATACTTCATTTATTGCAATCCGATTAGATGAAACAGACCCTGTTACAACTGAAGTTGTCTTATAAATTATGCAGTCTACGATATGGAGTACTTAGATTACACATATATTTACGAACTAATACGAGATGTAAAATAAAACCAACAACTCGAAACACAATGTAAACACATACATATACACACATACATACACAAACAAGCATGCACACACGCGTTATGATATGAAATGTAAGATCTTCTCTACCCTGATGACGGAGGCTCGATTTATCCAATGTTGATTGCTTCCATTACGGTCGCATATCGTGATGAACTACACCTATGAATACTATGATGGATCGCCAAGTCCACAGAAACAGCTTTTGGAATTATAACATCTTTTCCCCTTCCCTTTAATTTTCTCTGTCGTTTGCATTCTGTGTAAGTTGGCCCTATTAATATAAATATCTATATATTTATACTTCGGAAAGACCACCCGGAAGACCTCCACGACGGTGGAGTGACGATTTCAAGAGGACGATTGGGATCACGTGGATGAGAAAGGCGCGATCCAGAGAGGAGTGGACAGCGTGCTGTGACCAGCGGTGTCAAATGGACGCCTGACGGACTGGTCGGTCAAAGTGATCAAAGTGATATTTATACTTAAATATTTATCGTCTGAAAGTCTTCACTTTTTGCTTTCTCTCGTTTTGCATGTGTACATAAAACTTAGATAAAACTTTGATATGTTTCGACCAAAGAGTGGTCCAGGCCATGTCTAACTTAATAGCACCACCTGATAGGATTATCTAAATCTAAGTCAAGTTTTGCTTATGGTCCATTCAAGTAGTGAGTTCTTGTTGAGTGAGTTGTATCCAGGCATGGGTGGCTTATTAAGAAATCTGTCCAAACTCTGTCCGTTCAAAGGAGATGGGATCCTTTATACCCAAACTGTTATATCTAATAATATATCTAATTTGTTATCTGCATAATTGCCTCCAAATACACACACACACACACACACACGCACACACACACACACAACATATAATATATATATATCATATATATATATAATATTATATATATATATATATATATATATATTATATATATATATATATATAAAATCTTATAGAGGGAAGTTGAAAATACACAGAAAGTATATATGAAAATTTAGTTGTATAAACATTAATATATTCACATTTGTACGATTCTAATTTGTACGATTCTAAGAAGTCAAAGTTTTGAGGAAAGCGGAGCTGTGTCGCAGACTGTATCGTTTATAGACACAGAAACACAACTCCATGTCCCTCAAAATTTACACTTTTGAAAAGCAATACAAATATGAAACCGGTTAAGCGCATTAATTATAATATAAATAAGTTTTCATATATACTCACTGTACATTTTCAACTTAATTTATTTCTTCTGCACTACTACTTCTAGCTTCTTTATATTTGTATGAAAATAATGCTTGCTGTATATCTTTTTCAGACAGCAACATATCTCTCTCGGAACGAAATCCATGTGTAAGTTGGTCATTATCTATTATGTGCATGCAAAATGTAAACCTATTTAATTTATTTGTAAAGGTTGTTTACTGTTAAAAACTAGTGAGAATATATGATGAGAAAATTGTTCATCTTTTTTTTTAGTCTGTTTGAACCTCTCCGGATCTATTTTGCATAAAATTACATGCTCTCTGACTATTTAATACACACACACACACACACAGATCTAATATCCACCATGCAGTCGTTTATATACAGATTAACGCATTGCGCTCGGAGTTAATTGCATTTTACTGCTCTCAGTATCAGACGAAATCAGCTCCGAACGAATAAATATATCTTTCTACGTGTATTAAATAACCTTTCTCCCATTTCTACATCTAAACGTGTTTGTATTTGTATGTTTGAGCAGATCTACGATCAAAGACATTTCAGGTATAGCTATCCTGCAAATTTTGTGTAGGACGGCAAAAACGAACGTATCCTTTCATTTCCTAATATTGTTTGAGGGAGATTTGGCTGCTATCTCTAGCAGATCAAATGGCTACATAAAAGCATTCTCATTAGTTAAATTTTACTTAGGTAATTCCAATCCGTGTCTGTTAAAGTCATTGGGCTTGGCATCGTAAGGGACTAGTTCCTGTAAAGCAACCGACTATGTGAATTCTTCCCTCAGATCGAATTTTTATTTTTTTATTTTTTCAGTGTTAAAACAATGTTTGGATTGTAAGGCCCTGGATTATAAAGTCAAATTCAAATGTACTAAAAGCTAGGATCCCGAAAGTTTGAAAGATTGAAAATTAGAACACCGAATTTTGAAATATGTTAGTGGAAAATATTAAAACCTGCCTTAAAACTTGCAAATTTTTACAAGTATAAAAAGTTGTTTTTTTCCGAGAAACATGTTCTAACACACGTACTTTTCTTTATGCTACATCCGCATAATTATTTTAGTAGGAAAACGGTCTCAAGAACATTTATAAACAGTTTTAAAATGGCGTTTATTTGAAAAACATATTATAACATGTTATGCTATGTCAAAATAAGAAAAGCGAAATATGGTGAACATATTTGCTTATAAATGATGATGATGATAATAATAATGATGTTCTTTTCTACTATAGGCACAATTTTGGGGGCGGGGGTTAGTCGATTACGACCGCCAGTCCGCTGCCCTACCCACTGGGCCATTGCGCCTCCACCAGAAGTGGTCTTTCTGTTGTCCCGTATGCCCTTTATTTAATTGTATTTCTTATCCAAGTTATTTTTTTGTAGCTGAAAAGAAAAAAGAAAAAAAGAAAAGAAAACCAAATATAATTAAAAAGACGACTAATTTTCTTCTTGTTGCTTATAATTTATTCAATTTCTTTTAATTACAGAGCTTTTAAAACATTTTGGAACTTGGATAAAGCCAATGTTTCTGTTGATAGAAATTGTGCATTACCAATGGAAACAATTCAATCGTTACCTGAACTGAAAGTAGGTATATCTACGTATGTAAAAAGTTGATCGAAATACAATCTATTGGAAACGGTTCACCGAATAAAAAAATAATTTAAGTAATATTTGCTCGATCTAACAATTAATCAAATTACAACAAACATTAAAATAATTTCTTTATAAAAAAAGCTATAATTTCTTTTGTTTAAAAAAAGAAACAAACATCAGTTGAGTGAAATGCTAAATTATCGGAATTCTGCAAAATGCCTTAAAAAGTTCCCTGATTGATTTCATAATTAAACTAATAGAGTCGAATATTTTTGTGTAGTATTTAATAACCCTTCAATCCTGTTGAACTACTAATGTGGTTGTACAGTAACAATATGAACACCATTTTCAAATTTCGATTCGATTACCACAAATTTTGAACCACATTTGATACAGGCCATAAAGAGACATTGATATAACCTACCCTGGTTTTCAGATTGTAAACATACGATTTTAAACGAGTGGCCTAGTGGTAAGGCTGTTGCGCTCACGATCGCTAAATCGTGGATTAGATTCCCTGACAGGGCGGCGCGTTGTGTTCTTGAGCAAAACACTTCATTTTATGTTGTTTCAGTCCCCCATTCGATCAGGGGAGATGGTTTTCCTGCTTGCCTAGCCAGCGGGGTGGCGTCATTTGAAGGCTAAAGCAATGCAAATGTGCATTGTGACCAGCGATGTGCAACAAAATCTGATTGCCTGGTCGGACACGGGATCACATGATCACGTGAAACATAAATATGTCACATACGCTTTTGTATGTGTCATATTTTAATAAAGAAATTTTAATGAAACATGGTAATATAACTTCTTTTTTTTTTGCCTTTAGCCTACTTTTCGTATTTCAAATATTTCTAATAATTCGATTGCTGATTCAAACAACAATTATTTCGATCAAATGCTTTTTCGCTGAACTGCTTTTTGATCAGCTGTTTTCGATAAATTGAAACCAGATCGTATGGCTAAGTTTCTAAAAAGAAATCAGTCATGATAGTGATAGAATTGTAATATTTATATGCATGTATACATACAGACAGACAGACATACACACATATATAAATACATACATGTATACATATATCTACATATATGTATGTATGTATGTATGTATGTATGTATGTATGTATGTATGTATGTATGTATGTGTGTATGTATTTACGCGTGTGTGTGTTTATGTATGTATGTATGTATGTGTGCAATTAAAACAATGAGAAAGTCATTATTTGCTGCTTAAATATTTGGGGTTCTATGTACATTAAAAAAGAAAATCTTTTGTCTAAATTGAGTATTTTACAACATTAAGCTACTGCATTAGAGTGTAATACTTTGGCCCCGATCTTTGTTAATACATTATGTACACTCACACACACACACACACACACACACACACACACACACACACACACACACACAAACACATGCACATACACACACACACACACACACACACTCACACATGCACACTTAGAATAAAACAATGCAGAATCACAACTTTCATACTTAACACAGAAACGAGATATTACATTGTAAACTAAGAAATTTCAGTCGGGAAAGAGAAGTTATTTGAAAATTTAAAGCCATGGAGAAGATCAATGAAGATGTGTGTTTGAAATTCACGGAGATATATGATATGATATGATATGATATATATATATATATATATATATATATATATATATATTCATCCATAAATAATGCAGTTTTTTTATACTTTTATTTTTCAAAATTAAGTTCATTTTTAATCTAAAATATACCCTCCTTCATTTTCTACAATGCTCTTCCATCTATCTGGTAGACTTGCAAGGCCTCTCTTCCAAAATTCACTTGTCCGTGACGAAAAATATTCCTCCAGTATTGCTCTGATCTCATCTACAGAATTCATATTTTCTCCGTCGAAATGATTTTGAAGATTGCAGAACAAATGATAATCAGATGGGGCAATGTCCGGCGAATATGGTAGGTGGGGCATCGTTTTCCATTCAAACCGCTTTAGTCTTTGGAATCTTATCCTCGCAGTATGTAGGTGACCGTTATCCTGATGGAAGAACACATTTCGTCTTGAAAATAAAGATGGTCATTTGCCTTCTGGCGCTGATTTAAGCCGCTCAAACTGCTCGCGGTAGATCTTTGTTATCGTTTGGTTTGGCTTAAAAGTTCAAAGTGGACTAAACCTTTCATATCCCAACAAACAAATAACAACACCTTACGTAGATGAAGACATTCTTTAGCCCGGACTGCCGGTGTTTCTCCCTTCTCTACCTACTGTCTTCGGCACTTGATATTTTTATAGAGAACCAATTTCTCGTCACCAATCACTATTCGGTTCAAAAAAGATTCATTCGTGAGACGTAACAGCAAAGAAGTACTCACATTTACTCTCTGTGCGTGATTAGACTTGGAAAGTTTGTGAGGAACCCATTGACCTAATTTGTTGTCTTTTTCGGTGGCACGCAGGTGTCGATAAATGGTTCAATGACCAAATCCAAGCTTCTCTGCTAGTTTTTCAAGTTATGATGGGTTTGCAGGACGTCCTCTTCGAGCTCTACATATCTTACAGGACGAGGCTTGTCTTCTAGGCTGTAGTTTCTAGCTCGGAATTTCTGGAACCACCGTTGTCACTGGCTTACGCTTATTGTCCGATCCCCATATACTGTATTAATATTCCTCGCACTTTCCATTCTGTTGCTGCCTTTATTGAACTCATAAAGCAAAATGTATCGAATATGTTGCTTTGTCACTTCCATTTTAGCTTTGAAAATATAACTTAAAATCGAACTGCTCTCTTCAAAACTTGCACTATGAATAAGGTCAAGGTAAAATTACAACCTGCTTTTATAGCAAGTTGATGCAAGTAGTCTATGGCGTCCCCCTCCGAATTTTAGTTCTTGCAATTGAGAAAACCGCATTATTTATGGGATGACCCAATTTGGTATCGAAAGTTATACCAGCCTCTGACATTACTCCGACATCCTAGCTATTCCGTTTAGAGTGAGGACCATTTTCTGCTATAGCTTGGGATTGAAGGGCCCACAGCTATTTAACGCCTTGCCAAAATATTTGAGGGATCTTTATGGAATAGGAGTAGATGTTTTAAAGAAACAATTTGACCTCCTGCTATCCGAGGTTCCAGATGAACAGATATCAAGGCAGAAAACTCAAAAGAGAACTGAAGTGTCAAACTCGCTCCTTCACCAAAAGCCAATCATAGAAGATTGGCCAATGAAAAGCCGATTACACTGGTGGTGCTCCAGCATAGCCACAGCCTTAACGCTGAAACGTATAAAAATATATATATAAGACCATAAATAAAGGCGCGTAGCCTAGTGATTAGGTGTATTCCACTCACAGTCATGAGATCGTGGTTTTGATTCTCAAACTGGTTGGGCGTTGTATTCTTGAGTAAAACATTTCCTTTTCCCGTTGCTTCAGCCCGCTCAGCTGTAAATGGGTAACCCTGCGATGGACTAGCTTACCGATCAGGGGGGGAATGTTGACCGGCTTGCCAAACCAGAGTAGTAAAGTCACATGGAAGCGATGTATAACAACATCCGTTTGGTCCCACACATGATACATAAATATATACATACACACACAGATACATATAGTTATAGATACGTGTGTGTGTGTGTGTGTGTGTGTCTCCGCACGTGCGTGTATAATAAGCATATACTCTTACTCTTTACTCTTTTACTCTTTTACTTGTTTCAGTCATTTGACTGCGGCCATGCTGGAGCACCGCCTTTAGTCGAGCAAATCGACCCCGGGACTTATTCTTTGTAAGCCCAGTACTTATTCTATCGGTCTCTTTTGCCGAACCGCTAAGTGACGGGGACGTAAACACAACAGCATCGGTTGTCAAGCAATGCTAGGGTGACAAACACAGACACACAAACATATACACACACACACCTATATATATATACATATATACGACAGGCTTCTTTCAGTTTCCGTCTACCAAATCCACTCACAAGGCATTGGTCGGCCCTGGGCTATAGCAGAAGACACTTGCCCAAGATGCCACGCAGTGGGACTGAACCCGGAACCATGTGGTTGGTTAGCAAGCTACTTACCACACAGCCACTCCTGCGCCTATATGTAGAAAACTTATTAAAAAATTCTTTTAAAATGTCATGGAGCAGAATATTATTGCGAGAGTTAGTTATCGTGTAACAAAAGAAAGCCATCCGTAGAACGAGATGCAACCAAGTTAACAGCCATTTCTTAGAAGTGTGACATGGTTTCAACCCCTCTCCGAAGCTTGTTTACGCATTCTTTTATTCTCTTATTTGTTTCAGTCATTTGATTGCGGTTATGCTGGAGCACTGCCTTTAGTCGAGCAAATCGGCCCCTTGACTTATTCTTTGGAAGCCTAGTACTTATTTTATCGGTCTGTTTTGCTGAACCGCTAAGTTACGGGCACGTAAACACACCAACATCGGTTGCCAAGCGATGTTGGGGGGACAAACAAAGACACACAAACACACACATACATACATACATACATACATACATACATACATACTACATACATACATACATATATATAATATATATATATATATATATATATATATAATATATATATATACGTTTTATTTATTATTTTGCACATTACTTAATCATAGTTATATGTTTTATCTTTTTATAATATGTAATTTTTCTAAATGGTATAACTTAATTTTTCATTATTGAATTGATAAAAGGTGAGTTTTTTCTAATTTATATATATATAATATTTTGTGAAATTTGATTTAGTATTTCTAAATTAGATTTTTCCCTGTAAGTTTGGAATAATATTCTCTCATATTATATATATATATATATATATATATATAAAGTTAATCCAAACATGAAAAGACAAAGAGAAAACACAACAACGCGAGGATGTGGAACAAATATAGTATTATTGGACGCTCAGGAAAGAAGGAAAGAAGGAGGATTTCAACGTTTCGAGCGGAGCTCTTCGTCGGAAACGTTCACTTAAAATATGATGCAATTGACACCAAGAAGCGAAACACTATTATCAGCCAGATATTTGTGTCAAGACAGGAAAAAAACTATTATAATCCACTGAATTTATTTCATGATACATGGTGGTTAAATGTTTCTTGAGCCAAATCCTGACATTGGTTTTAGGAAGAGAGGGTAAAAACTAATCTGTCTGTGTCACATGATAAAACTTATATTTCAAGAAATTTTCACTTGAGAGCACCGGTTTTGTTTGTGACTAATGTTTATGACTAATGATTTAGCGTAAGGTGTGGACATCGGAAATCCTCATTGGTTTCCCAACAAAACTGATGCGATACGATGCAGAGAAGAGTTTGCACTCCGCCAACAACAACAAAAAAAGAACATGTAATACTGCACACACCCCAGCAACATGGAGGTGCAGCAGGTGATGCAGTAGCAATCTGCCTGAAACTATCAAATGTTGAATAATAATAATAACAATAATAATAATAATTATAAATACCCCGATGCAGTTCCCATACTCTGATGCAGTGGCTCTTATGGCTTCTGATCTTAACTGATTGGAAGTGTTATCATGTACATTGCTTTGTCTTGGTATAGAAGAAGGGCTATAGCAAATATTCTGTTCAATACCACAAATTTGCTTGTCAGTTGTTTGACCATAACCAGTTGAGCATGTCTCTTGGTGGCTGACGATATGTGCATCTCTGATCACGAGCAGAAGTAGTGCGGGAGCATCATAACCATGTGTTGGGAGAGATTCTTAGAGGTTTGGATAATTCACCTTTGGAAACATGGGTGTTTCGTTCAACATCCTTAAACAAACCTTATTCAGGGACCTTTCGAGCGGATAGGTTACTCAACCAGAAGAAAATTCTAACTGGGCCCCACCTGCAAGGTCATGTGCTGTTTATCTTGATATGAGATCACCATGTCACACACATATGTTTGTGATGCATGCGCCTTGTGTACCCTTATTAGACGGGTAGTCATGATTGGTATACTGGGCTTCATATATTTTACCCCAGTGTCACTTTGATGGCATGCACTGCTCTCTCACTCAATAATAATAATAATAATAATAACAATAATAATAATAATAATAATAATAATAATAAGAAAATTCTAACTGGGCCCCACCTGCAAGGTCATGTGCTGTTTATCTTGATATGAGATCACCATGTCGCGCACATATGGTTGTGATGCATGTGCCTGGTGTACCTTTATCAGACGGGTAGTCATGATGGGTATATTGGGCTTCGTATATTTTACCCCAGTGTCACTTTGATGGCATGAACTGCTCTCTCACTCAATAATAATAATAATAATTTTGGTACAAGGACAGCAATTTCGGGAGAAGGGGTTAGTCGATTACATCGACCTCAGCGCTCAAATAGTAATTATTTTATCGGCCCCGAAAGGATGAAAAACAAAATCGACCCCGGCGGTGTCCTAACTCAAAACGTAAATTCGGAAGAAATGCCGCTAAGCATTTTGTCTAGCATGCAAACGATTCTGCCAGCTTAACAATATTAAATATAGTAGTAGTAGTAGTAGTAGTAGTAGTAGTAGTAGTAGTAGTAGCAGCAGCAGCAGCAGCAGCAGTAGTAGTAGTAGTAGTAGTAGTAGTAGTAGTAGTAGTAGCAGCAGCAGCAGCAGCATTAGTAGTAGTAGTAGTAGTAGTAGTAGTAGTAGTAGTAACAGCAACAATGACTATGATGATAATCCTTTTTTACTGTAGGCACAAGGCCGAAAATCTGGGAGCGGGGGATAGTCGATCACGTCGACCCCAATACTCGACTGGTTCTTAATTTATCGACCCCAAAAGGATGAAAAGCAAAATGATAATCGAGTATTCAAACGGACGGCAAAGAAGAAAACTTTTGAAAAAAACGATAATGGTTTGTGGAACTATCGTTTTATCCACACTTACCGTTATCGGTTTGCAAAACAAATTCTTTCTTTCTTTTTCTTTCTTTTTTTCTTTTACTTGTTTCAGTCATCCGACTGCGGCCATGCTGGAGCACCGCCTTTAGTCGAGCAAATCACCCCGGGACTTATTCTTTGTAAGCCCAGTACTTATCCTATCGTCGTCTCTTTTGCCGAACCGCTAAGTGACGGGGACGTAAACACACCCCATCGGTTGTCAAGCATGCTAGGGGACAAACAGAGACACACAAATACACACACATACATACTACGACAGGCTTCTTTCAGTTCCGTCTACCAAATCCACTCACAAGGCTTTGGTCGGCCCGGGCTATAGCAGAAGACACTTGCCCAAGATGCCACGCAGTGGGACTGAACCCGGAACCATGTGGTTGGTTAGCAAGCTACTTACCACACAGCCACTCCTGCGCCTATGATGATATTTGTTATAGATATATTTGTTATGGCACAAGGACAATTTCTTCGTCCTATGTATATCTAGGAAAAGATTATTTAATGTTTTGCTTCCTTGTTCTAGAAGTTAAAAAAGGTGATTTGTGTAGCCGTTTTACTTCCAACGTATTTCAGAATTCTCGTGATATTTTCTTACACAAACGAAATTCTCTCGAAATTATTATCAAGTAACTATATTTGTCTAGTGTAACATGTTCTCAAATATTTGTGGTTTACTCTCTCTCTCTCTCTCTCTCTCTCTCTCTCTCTCTCCATATATATATATAATATATATATATATACATATAATGAGCAAGCGATGTGTGTGTGTATATATATATATATATATTCATATATTTTACCCCAGTGTCACTTTGATGGCAGGAGTGGCCGTGTGGTAAGTAGCTTGTTTACCAACCACATGGTTCCGGGTTCAGCCCCACTGCGTGGCACCTTGGGCAACTGTCTTCTACTATAGCCTCGGGCCGACCAAAGCCTTGTGAGTAGATTTGGTAGACGGAAACTGAAAGAAGCCCGTCGTATATATGTAATATATATATATATATATATATATATGCGTGTGTGTGTTTGTGTGAGTGTGTTTGTCCCCTAGCATTGCTTGACAACCGACGCTGGTGTGTTTATGTCCCCGTTACTTAGCGGTCGGCAAAAAGAGACCGATAGAATAAGTACTGGGCTTACAAAAGAATAAGTCCCGGGTCGAGTTGCTCGACTAAAGGCGGTGCTCCAGCATGGCCGCAGTCAAATGACTGAAACAAGTAAAAGAGTAGATAGATAGATAGATAGATAGATAGATAGATAGATAGATAGATAGATAGATAGATAGATAGATAGATAGGTGCAGGAGTGGCTGTGTGGTAAATAGCTTGCTTACCAACCACATGGTCATGGGTTCAGTTCCACTACGTGGCACTTTGTGAGTGGATTTGGTAGACGGAAACTGGAAGAAGCCCGTCGTATATGTATATATATATATGTGTGTGTGTGTGTGTGTGTGTGTGTGTGTGTGTGGTGTATGTTTGTGTGTCTGTGTTTGTCCTACTTGACAACCGGTGGTGGTGTGTTTATGTCCATGTAACTTAACGGTTCGGCATAAGAGACCGATAGAATAAGTACTAGGCTTACAAAGAATAAGCTCTGGGGTCGATTTGCACGACTAAAGGCGGTACTCCAGCAAGGCCACAGTCAAATGACTGAAACAAGTAAAAGAATAAATGAATAAAAGAAAATATATATATATATATATATATAAAAGAATATATATATATATATATATACATCGCTCGCTCAATTTCAAATGTTTTCATATTGTTTTTAGTTGGTTATTTGGTAGAACTGACACATTTCTCTGTAACTCTGTAACCATGACACAATTTTTCATTTTATATTTTCACATCTCTGTCTAACAACACCAATAGATATACAGCAAAATGAACGCAATGATTGAATGTTGTGCTAGATTTGGGACAGTAAACACTTTTGCAAGAGTAATTTCTTTTCTTTCAATGTATTTTATAAAAAGTTAAAAGTTACGTTATTTACTAACTGGACCCGTGAATATTTCACGGAATTAATGGTAAACTTATTGGGTTATTTCTGAAAACTTTATCCTAAGAAGATATCGCTCATCTGCTAATCATTGAAAAGTGAAGGGAATTGGAATAAGATGATTACTTAATGCACTTTATATATATATATATATATACACTTTATCTACTTTATGCACAATTGTAGAGACTTAATACACAACACTCACCCTCTTTCTCTCTCATTATTCACCTCACCTTCTTCTACTCTCTCCTTTTTCTTTCGCTTTTCGCTTTTCCTTTCAACTAATCACGCGAAAGCGTTACAGACGGGCTAAGTAACGAAAGAAAAAACTTAGTTTAAAAAAGTACACATTTCACGCACCAGCACCTCTCCCTCCCCTCCCATATCTCCTCTCGCTATCTCCCCCACATCCCTCACCACATCACCCTCCTATTCCTCGCTTTCCCTTCAACTAATCACGTGGAAGCGTTACAGACGGGCTAAGTAACGGAGTGACTAGTAGAATTATTATAAGATTTGAAGGTTATTATGTACATATTAAAAATAAAATATTATGATGCCGATGAAATAAAAATACAAAGAAAAAGGAGAAGAAACTTACACAGTTGTTTGATGAAAGCTTTTCTAAAAACGAACAGCGATATGAACGAGAACTAAAACCACTGGGAGTGTGTTTATATTTTATTGACAATCTCATTTTTCCAGACTATATCAATTACAACACAACTATTTTAGGAAGGTAGAGGCAGCAATCATTCGTGAATGAGTGTGGCTTGGTCGCATGTACTATGCTTTTGCGAACGGTTTTAAGTACCTATGTAGTCATGGGTAGACATAGACACCGTTGCACGTGTCTTGTTCTATAGCCCCAGTCCTACCAAAGCTTCGTGAGTGGATTTTGTTGACAGAAACTAAAAGAAACCCATCGTCTATCTATCTATCTATCTATCTATCTATCTATCTATCTATCTATCTATCTATCTATCTATCTATCTATCTATTGAAAGAACCTGCCGTGTGTATGTGTGGGTGTGTGAATGTGTGTGTGCATATGTGTGTGTATAGTCCAAGGTGGTGCTCCAGCATGGCCGCAGTCAGATGACTGAAGCAAGTAAAAGAATAAAAGAATATATATGTGTGTGTGTGTGTTGTGTGTTTGTGTTGTTTGTCTTTACCACCGCTTGACGATCGGTGTTGGTTTGTTAATGTCTCCGTAATTTAGTGGTTCGGCAAAATAGACCGTTAGAGTAAGTACCAAACTTAAAAAAAGAAACAAGTATTGGGGGTCGATCTGTTCGATTAAAACCCTTCAAGGCGGTGTCCCAGCATGGCCGCAGTCCACTGACTGAAACAAATAAATAATTAAACGATAAGGCGAACACTTTCACAACGGAGTCGTGTACCTTTTTGTTCCACATAAAATATCGTAGAAAGCAAACACAAAAATGAATATTTCTAATTTTCTGTTTGATTAAATATTTTTTGTTTAAATAATATTTACCCTATTCTTTCCCTGTTATATCTATCTTTCTATCTCAGCAGCACCTTAAAAAAATAGCGCTCAATCACTTTTAACGAATTTTTGTAAGCATTTCGAAATTTTCAAGTCGCCTACTTATTTATTTCTATATTTATTGTAAACGGATTTGAAGAGCGAGAAGTTAGCAATTGTCCACTCCTTAACTGAAGCTACTAAATTGTTTATCTAGGGAAACACCTTCTACTTAACGTTATACCAACCAGCAGAGATCTTTAATTTCGATTCTAGGAATTCAAGATGAACATTTCTGTAGGTGTTAAATAGCTAATTAAGTAGTTAATTACCTATACAATAAAGAGATAAATAATTAGCAGACAGAAATATTTATACAGTTAATTACAACTTATAACAATAACATCCTGAATTGTTCAGTACTTTTCAATTAATTGGGCGATAAACTGGAAAACTCAGACGATTGGCCGAAATATTTGGCGATATTTGGTTATGTCTTTTTTATGTTCTGACTTGAAATCCTGCCAAAATCGATTTTGCTTTTGTTTCTCATCCTACCGTGTTTAATGAAATCAAATAGCCATAAAGAATAGCAATTTATTTACATTCTTATAATGCATGTGTTTTTTTAAAATAATATTTTCATACATATTTCTCCAAGAATGGCATCTTAAGATTTCCACAATATATATATATATATATATATATATTATATAATATATATATATCTATATATAAATATATTAAATGGAAAAATGAATTATCTTGTTAAGGATTATTCAAAATTTAACCGATACCTGGGTAGCAAAAATCACAACAGAAAAAAAACACGGTTGGTTGAAGTTACGACCTTGGGGGTGTCGCAACCGTGCCTTAGCGCGGATAATTGAAGTTTAATATATTTAGTGAAGGGAAGAAATGGAGCTGAACGAAGATTCTACAGAATTCCTTTTATTATTTTCTACACATGTTTCAAGGCCGCAAATTTCCAAATTCGGATTGAATAGGAGACCATTTTGCAGCATTCTCTTCAGGAAAATCCAGGAATTTAAAAATCCAAAAAACAATGCGCAACAAGGTATTCGAACAAAACGCTCCTTAGGAGCCCATGAAAAAGCACAAAACTGTCTCTCAATGTATAATATATATATATATACATACATACATACATATATGCATAAATATATATATACATACATACACATATATTATATATACAATATATATATATTATATATATATATATATATACATACATATATATATACATATATATACATATATACATACATATATATATA